>NC_142272.1:1623117-1799900 GCF_052056855.1 Sturnus vulgaris
GAGTCCTTCCTTCCCTCCTTTTTCCTTTTTCCTTCTCAGCACCGTTCTTTTTCTTCATTTCCCATTCCGTTCTCACCCCCAGGGATGTGGAGGGGTGCTCAGGTTGCACCCCGCAGTGCTGTGCCAGTGGCACAGGAACAGCCCCAGACCCTTTTTAAGGGGGTGGCTGTTCATTCCCGGGGGGCTGTTGCAGGGGCTCCAGGTGATGTTCCAGCCGAGGCTGGCCTGGATCCAGGCTCAGGAGAGGGGGACGAGAAGAAAAAGCGCCGGGGGCGGAAGAAGAGCAAGTTGGAGGACATGTTCCCTCCGTACCTGCAGGTGGGATGGACTGGGGGAGCTGGATGGGGGGATGGATGGGGGGGACTCCCTGATGCTGACAGAAGCCTCCTATTCCAGGAAGCGTTTTTTGGGAAGGCACTGATGGACCTGAGCCGGAAGGCGCTGCTGGCAGCAGGCGGGGTGGGGGACGGGGCTGCCCGCCCCTCCTTGGGCCAGGGTGCCCCAAGGCCCAAGGGGGACCCCAACCTCGCTGGGGCACTGCAGGGGGGCACTTTGGAGAGGAGGGAGACCCCCACCCATCCCCGGGGTGAGTGTGACCAGAAGCGGGTCTGTAACCCAAACCGTGGCTGCTGACCAGGAGGGGGTTGTGAGGGTTACTGGGGGGTCGTTGTGGGTCCCTACCATGGTTGGAGGTCCTTGGACTTGACTGGGGGATCCCTGGGGTTGCTGGGGGTTCTGTGGTTGTTGGAAGTTCTTGGGGTCCCCAGGATGGGGATGGCTGAGGAGTTATTGGCTGAGGGTCCCTGGGATTGGGGGTTTTGGGGGGATATTGGAGGTCGCTGGGGTTGTGGGGGGACCCTCATTGTGAGCAGCTACTGTGGACACTGAGGCTCGTTGGAGAATGCCAAGGACTGCGGGGGGCTGCCATTGCCATTGAGGGGTGTAGGACGATGCTGGGGGTCAAGGGGCCCTGACCCTGCTTGCTGAATCCTGGGGTACCCTGCAGGGGATGACAGCACTGACGGCAGCGCCGCCGCTCCCGATGATGACGGCAAGGACGACGCGAAGGCCGAGGACCTGGGTGAGGCACGGGGACCCCTCTGTGACCCCCAACACCCGAGTCCTCCACAGGGCACAGGGCGCCCACAGCTATCGAGATGGAACTCTATGGTTGAGGGATCCGCTCTAGGCAGGGCTGAGCTCTATGGTTCCCTATACCCCTGTCAGTCACATGGTGCCGGTGACCATAGAGTGGCGCCAAGAGCGCCCCCGCGTGGCCTGGTGTCGCTGGAGGACCAGATGACTCCTGTCCCTTGTTGGGTGATGGGGGCTGCCCCGTGGGGGTCCCCAGCCCTGAGCCGGAGGGGCCCCAGCGGGCTGAGGGCACTTCCTGATTCTTCCTCACAGGGGCTGATGAACCGAAGGATTCCCCAGACCGTGGAGACACTGAAAAACCAGCGACACCGGGCGAGGGAGCGCTAAGCTCCGACCTCGACAAGATCCCCACGGAAGGTGAGACCATCCTGCGTCCCTGCTTCTGCTGAAGTGACAGAGGTCCCAGGATCATGACCCCGAGGTTTCTCCACTTCCCATCACACCCAGCTCCTGCTTTTGCCCCCGCAGAGCTGCCCAAGATGGAGAGCAAAGACGTGCAGCAGCTCTTCAAGGATGTACTGGGCTCGGCGGAGCGCGGGGAGCAGCCCCTCAACTGTGTGGCCGCGGGGATGGAGGCCGGGCAGGACCCCAGCCGAGCACAGCGGCCGTTCCTGCAAGGAGACCTCCAGCTCTCGGGGCAAGGTGGGTGGAACTGACAGAGCCCCTGCCATCCAGGAGGTCTCTGGAGAGTGTGGTGAAGGGGCAGGGCTCGTTGCCAGCCCCAGGAAAGCCAAACTCATGGGGTTGACCTGCTTGGAAAGCAGTGGTGCCTGTGGTATCTGAGAGCCCAGGCTTCTGGGTATTCCCTGTTGCTCCAGGGGTGAACGTGAGAAGCAGTTTGGGGGTTGTGCCATCTGGGGATTGTTTGGACCCCCAGGGCAGGTGCCCCAGCTTTGCTTTTCCTGCAGCCCCTCTCCTTTCCCTCGCAGGAAGTGTTTCCCTGGGCTCACTCTCCGGATCCGTCTCCTTGGACTCGTACTCGGGGGTCTGCCAGTCCCCATTCCTTGATAACAGGTACTTCGAGGAGCTGGAGGGTGCCTCTTCAGAGGGATTGAACTGTAGGGTGGGTGGGACGCACTCTTCCCTCACAACCTGTGACACTTCACTCAGGGAGCGGAGTGGCTTCTTCAGCCCAGACCATTGCGAGCCCGAGAGCCCCTGGGCCAGCAGCTCTGCCGCCACCACCCCCCTCGACCCCCACAACGCCCACGACGGAGGGTGAGGGTGACGGGCTGTCCTACAACCAGCGCAGTTTGCAGCGCTGGGAGAAGGACGAGGAGCTGGGTGAGCTCTCCACCATCTCCCCCGTCCTCTATGCCAACATGAACTTCCCCAACCTCAAGCAGGATTATCCAGGTAGGGCTCTGGGGGAGCTGCAGCTGCCCCATTGGAGTAAGGGTTGTGGGTATGGGTGGAGTGTGACTTCCCTGGTCGCTTTCTCAAGGGGAGATCCAGTATTCTGGCACTGGAGTGTTGTCTGCAGTGGGCTGGGGGCGTCTCAGCTCCATCTCCTGGGCGCAGGGCTGTCCCATCACATGAGGGGGAGACAGTAACCCACCAAGAATATGAGTGGGCTTGTCAGGTCCGGGTTAATGTTGCTTTTCTCCTTTTCATCTGCTCGTACTGGACTCCCAGACTGGTCGAGCCGCTGCAAACAGATCATGAAGCTCTGGAGGAAAGTCCCTGCCACGGACAAAGCCCCGTATTTGGTGAGTGCTGGGAGATCATTGGGGTGGGGGGCCGGGGCGCCGGGGGCTGCAAGTCAGCTGGCTTCGTGTCTTTGTTAGCAAAAGGCCAAAGATAACCGAGCGGCTCATCGCATCAACAAGGTGCAGAAGGTACGTGAGGCGCGGGGAGGTGCCCGGTGGCCCCGGCCCAGCCCTGGGGGACATGGTGTGCCCACCCCCAGCCCGTGCCCAACCCATGGAGAGGGCAGCAGGGCTCCCACAGCGCTGACAGCCTGGCTCTCTCTGCAGCAGGCCGAGAGCCAGATCAACAAGCAGACCAAAGGGGAGGGACTGCGCAAGCCTGAGAGGCCCTCGCTGCACCTGCGGATCCCGGTGCCGTCAGGGGCACAGCCCGTCTACATCAGCAGCCCCCCTGCCACCGGCGAGGGCTTCCTGAAGCCCCCAGCTGGTGCTGGAGGGGGACCGGAGTCTCCCAGCGAGCTCTTCCTCAAGCTCCCGCCCCAGTCCCCTGCCCAAGTGCCTTCGCACGATCCCTACGGCGCGGCCTCCGCCTACACGCTGGAGCCTCGCTTCCCCTCGCCCCTGGGCCAGAGCCCCACGTCGGGTGCTGCCTTCCAGCCTTTCCCTAGCCAGCCCCAGCCCCTCACAGCCCCCCGTGCTCCCCCCGACTTCCACCCCACCCCACCTGGCACCCCCCGGCACCAACCTGGCACCCCTGACCCCTTCCTGAAGCCCCGGTGCCCCTCCTTGGACAACCTCTCGGTGCCAGGGAGTCCTGGGGCGCGGCCCCCTGAGGCCCTGCTCTCTCCCTTGCCTTTCGGGGAGCAGAAGAAGGGTCTGGAGGTGAAGAAGGAGGATGGGGGGAGCCTGGGGGTCTGCTCGCCCGGCTACACTTCTGCCATGGGCTACGGGGACTCCCCTGGTGGCCCCCACCTCTCGGCTGCGGAGCTGAAGGCGGCCGACGTCTTCAAAGCCCCCATGACCCCACGGGTCTCTCAGGTAGAGCCGCAGAGCCCGGGGCTGGGGCACCGGCCCCCCGACCCCCATCCCCTGGCCCCCTCGCCCCCTGGCCACCCTGATCTCTACCGTCAGTCACCCTACCTGGACCCCTACTCGCAGCCCCCGCTGACGCCCCGGCTGCAGCCCCCCGAGGCCTGCTGCGCCCTCCCGCCTCGCTCCCTGCCCTCTGAGCCGTTCTCCCGTGTCCCTGCCAGCCCCCAGTCCCAATCCAGCTCCCAGTCTCCTCTAACACCCCGCCCTCTCTCCAACGAAGCCTTCTGCCAGTCCCCTGTCACCCCTCGCTTCCAATCTCCAGATCCCTACTCCCAGCCGCCCTCCCGGCCACAATCCCGGGACCCCTTCACCCCCCTGCACAAGCCCCCCCGTCCACAGATGCCGGAGCCGGGCTTCAAGTCAGTGGGTGCGGCTGGTGGAGGTTTTGGGGGCACCCCGGCAGGTGACCCCCATGCCAAGGCAGCGGCCGGGCCACAGCCGCCCTTTGCCCGCTCGCCCGGTGCCAGCGTGTTCCCAGGGAGCCAGCCCCCCATGCGCTTCACCTTCCCCCCGGCCGTCTCGGAGCCGCTCAAGGGCTCCCCGTCCCACCAGCCCCATGGGATCAACAGCCATTACGGCTCTGGGAAACCCCAGAGCTCGGCCTACGCCTCGTCCCCCAGCTTCCACCAGGCCAGCAGCCCACTGGGCCCTGGCACTGCTGCCCATGACTCCTACAGCCTCTCGCCCCTGCGGCCCCCATCGGTGCTGCCACCGCAGCCCCCGGTCCCCCCGCAGCAGCAGGACCCTTCTGGAGCCTTCCTGCCCCGCACTGCACTGGGACTGACGGCTGACAAGAGGGAGGAGGTGGCTGCGGGGCTCTCGGCACCCCCAAACCGGGACCTGGCGGAGCTGCCCGGTGGCCAGGATGGGGCTCTGGGCACCATGAGCCAGTCAGAGCTGGAGAAGCAGCGGCAGGTGAGGCCTCTCCTGGGATCTAGCTGTATCCATTCGGGTTTGGGAGAGAATGAAAGGGAAAAACTGGGACTGTGGAGGCATTGATGGCCACTCCATCCGTGGTTTGTTTTGCTGTTTTTGGTCCTGTTACCATTCTCGGTTCTAACATTGCATTCTTCTCAGCGCCAGCGGCTCCGGGAGCTGCTCATCCGCCAGCAGATCCAGCGGAACAGCCTTCGTCAGGAGAAGGAGAGCGCGGCTGCTGCCGCCTCCTCCTCACCAGCTGGCTGGGTCCCTGAGGCCGGCGGGCAGAGCTTCGAGCTGAGCCGGGGCATGGCTGCGTACCAACCGGCACAGGTGGGAGAGCTGGGACACAGCATGCACGGGGGGGGTGTGGCTGATGGAGGGGCACGGTGTGATGGGGGGGATGTGGCTGATGGAGGGGCACGGTGTGATGGGGGGGATGTGGCTGATGGAGGGGCACCGTGTGACGGGGGGGAATGTGGCTGATGGAGGGGCACGGTGTGATGGGGGGGATGTGGCTGATGGAGGGGCACGGTGTGATGGGGGGATGTGGCTGATGGAGGGGCACGGTGTGATGGGGGGGATGTGGCTGATGGAGGGACGTGGCATACACGGGGGGGAATGTGGCTGATGGAGGGGCAGTGTGCACGGGAGGGATGCAGCTGATGGGTGACTGACTCTTGTTTTCCTTCCTTCCTCCAGGACAAGGCTCTCCTCGGGACTCTGGCCACAGCAGCCGGTGCTGGAAAGCTGCCTGGCTCTGTCATGGTGCAGGCAGCGTTCGCACAGGACGAGCGGCTCTCCCGGCCCCCACCGGCGGCCACGCCAGCCATGCTGGACATCAGCGGGCGGTGGGTGCCCCCTGACAGGGTGATGGGCTCAGCATGCACGGGTGGGACCCAGCAGATGTCACCCTGGGAGCACATGTATCCCCAGCTTGAGGGAGGGGACGGCTGTGGGTTTGTGGGTGCTTGGTGCAGTCTGAGGGGAATGGGACAGCTGTACCGAGCTGGTGCCAACACCACGGTGTCTTCCAGGGCGGCGGTGGGGCCCCCCCAGGCCTTCTACCCTCGTGGGGTCTTCCCATCACCATCCCCGCAGCAGCAGCAGCAGCAACACCTCTGGCAGCAGCAGCAGCAACAAGCGGCCGTGGCGGCCCTGCGGCTCCCTGTCACCTCCCGCTTCGCCCCCCCGGCCACTGGGACCCCCATGGGCAGCCTGGGCACCCGCCTGCCCACCCCTGCCGAGGCCGTGCCCCCCTCACCAGCTGCCCTGGGCGCTCCCTTCATCGAGCTGCGACACAACGTGCAGAAGGGACCTGGGGGTGTCGTGGGGTCTCCCTTTGCCCCCCAGGCACCCCGGCCTCGCTTCTTCCTGCCCGGGGAGGAAGGCACCCCCCAGGCCCTGTGCACCCCCGTCATGCCCATGCAGGCGCTGCCATCTCAGAAGGTTCCAGCACCGCTGCCACCTGCATCCCCCCAGGGAGCCGAGATGGGCAACAGCCACCAGCAGCCCCACGCCAAGGCGGCCCCGCCGCTGGCAGCCCCCGCCCTGGAGCTGCAGCAGCACATCCCCCCACGCCCATTGTCTTCTGGTGCCACCCTCCGCCCGGAGGGTCCCAAGGATGGCTCCGCTCCAGACCCTGTGCCGGCCCCAGGGAAGAGCCACCTGAGCCTGGAGGGGGGGCGGCTGCCCTGCGAGGTGCCCGTGGAGCCTGATTTGGATGATGACTTCGGCTCTCACAAGGACTTGGAAGATGATGATGATTTGGCCAACCTTAGCCTGGATCCAGATGTGGCCAAAGGGGACGATGACTTGGACAATTTGGACAGCCTGGAGACAGCAGACCCCCACCTTGATGACCTGCTGAATGGTGATGAGTTCGACCTGCTGGCCTACACTGACCCCGAGCTGGACACGGGTGACAAGAAGGACATCTTCAATGAGCACCTGCGCCTGGTCGAGTCGGCCAACGAGAAGGCTGAGCGTGAGGCCCAGCTCAAGACAGAACCACCAGCACCCACCTTGAAGCTCCCTGACCCTGGGGACAGCAAAGATGCGACCCCATCTGTGGAGGATCAGGAGGTGCCCAAGGAAGGACTGGTGTCTGGGATGGGCTTGGGACTCTCTGCCTGCCCCACGGGCACTGTGCTGGCCCCCGACCCGGCTTTCAAGGCACAGGGTGTGGAGGCAAAGGCCGGCTCGCTGCCCACTGATGTCAAGCCCAAGCTGGAGGACGGCTGCCTGAAGACCTCACCCTGCCAGTTCACCACTGCTGGTCCCGAGCGCCTCCCAGTGCCAGTCAAGTCAGAAGCACTGCAGGGCACAGATAAAATCTCTGCCTCCCTGGGCCTGAGCGTCAAACCTGGCCAGACCCTCCTGAGCTCCAGCACCGGCCCCACTCGCCTCAGCCTAACTCAGTTTCCCAGCAGTGGCCACACTGGCGTCCCTGTGCTGGAGAAAGACCCCTACACCAGCGCTGGCCGTGGGCTGCCAACTGCCCAGCTGGGTGGCCAGAGCAACCCCTTGCTGGATAAGTTTGAGCTGGACAGCGGAGCCTTGGGGCTGGGCAGTGCCCGGCACTCGCCAGCAGATGACTTGGACAAGATGGAGAGCTCGTTGGTGGCCAGCGAGCTGCCGCTGCTCATCGAGGACCTCCTGGAGCACGAGAAGAAGGAGCTGCAGAAGAAGCAGCAGATGTCAGCCCACTTGCCCCGTGGCACCCCCCACCTCCCAGCCCCAGGGCACCCCATGCTGCACACAGGGGCATCTGGGCAGCCTCCCGAGGGGCAGCCACCCCGTCTGGGCACCCCACAGACACCCCTCCAGCTGGGGCTGGTGGCCCGGCCACCTCTGCTGCCACCACAGCCCCCCCGGCTCAACGCACCCCAGCAGGGCCCAGCTCTGGCCCCCCACATGGGCATGGGCTCTGGGCAGCCCCACGTGCTGTCATCCCCCCACGGGGTGCAGGTGGCCCTGGGGCAGCCGCAGCAGAGCCAGCAGCAGGTGCTGGTGCAGAAGCCAATGGCCGGGGTACAGCCCCCCACCCTGGGCCTGAAGCCCCCCCAGCTCGTCATGCAGCAGCAGTTGGCCAACAGCTTCTTCCCGGACACAGGTAGGGGCTGTGGGTGGTTGTTTTGGGGGAGCACGGAGCCCTTTTGAGTGGGGGGCCTAGGGCTGAACATGCTGTGGTCTCTGTCCCAGCAGACCTGGACAAGTTTGCGGCCGAGGACATCATGGACCCCATTGCCAAGGCCAAGATGGTGGCACTGAAGGGCATCAAGAAGGTGATGGCTCAGGGCAGCATCGGGGTGGCCCCAGGCATGAACAGGTAACAGGCATGAGGGTCTGGGGGGCACAGGGTGGGGCAGGCAGGTTGCTTTGGCTCTGGCTCACACCCCATCTCTGTCTGTGTCCCCCAAAGGCAACAGGTTTCCCTGCTGGCCCAGCGGCTCTCTGGGGGCCCAGCTGTCTCTGAGATGCAGAACCACTTATTGGCAGGGAGCGGGCAGGTGAGTGGAGTGTCCAGAGAGCCTACAGGGGTCTCTTAGGGCTACCAAGCCAGAACTGGTATTTTTCTGGCTCCCTGAGGGGGTGGGGACTGTGGGGAGAGGACAGAAACCCACGGCATGTGTCCTGAACGCTGCCCTTTCTGCCAGGAGCGGAGCGGCACAGACCCGACCCAGGCTCGCCCCAACCCACCCACCTTTGCACAGGGCGTCATCAGTGAGTACTGACACAGCGGGGTCGGGCTGGTGTGGGACAGGGTTCACCCAGACGCTGGAGGCTGCCGTCCCCACTCACCCGGGGTCTCTCCTTACCCGGGGTCCCCACTGATCTGAGCCCTCTCCCCATCCCACAGACGAGGCTGACCAGCGGCAGTACGAGGAGTGGCTGTTCCACACGCAGCAGCTGCTGCAGATGCAGCTGAAGGTGCTGGAGGAGCAGATCGGGGCGCACCGCAAGTCCCGCAAGGCGCTGTGTGCCAAGCAGCGCACGGCCAAGAAAGCCGGGCGGGAGTTCCCCGAGGCTGATGCCGAGAAGCTGAAGCTGGTGACGGAGCAGCAGAGCAAGATCCAGAAGCAGCTGGACCAGGTAGGACTCTGCATGTGGGTGGTCATCCCTGGTGCAAACGTGATGGCCCCAGTGCTAATGCTTCACTGTTCCCAGCGTTAGCCTCGATATTCCCCATTTTAACACTGTGCCATCCCCAGTGCAGACATGATGTCCTCAGAGTAAATGTGCCATTTCTGGCTCTACTGCCCTGCTGTCCCTAGCACTAATGCTGTGCCAGTCCTGGTATTAATTCCCTGATGTTCCTGGCACTAATGCTCTGCCGTTCCCGGCACTAATGCCCTGCTGTTCACAGCTCTGATGCCCACTGTCCCCAGCATTTGTCCTGTGTCATTCCTAGTGCTGATGCCTTACTGTCCCTGGCAGTAAAGCCATGCCATTTCCAGTGGTGGTGGTGTGCCATTTCTAACACTGTTATTGTGCCATTCCTGATGCTAATGGTCCCCTGTCCTGGGCACTAAAGCTGTGCCATTCCCGGTGCTGATGCCCCACCATCCCCAGTGCTAAGGCTGTGTTGTCCCCCTGCCCCTGGCACTAAAACCCTGCTATTCCTGGCACTGACACCCCGCCGTCCCCGTCAGGTGCGGAAACAGCAGAAGGAGCACACCAATCTCATGGCTGAGTACCGCAACAAGCAGCAGCAGCACCAGCACCAGGCCTCAGCCGTGATGGCCCTGAGCCCCTCGCAGAGCCCCCGCCTCATGTCCAAGCTCCCAGGACAGCTCCTGTCGGCTCACGGCGTGCAGCAGCCTGGGGGAGCCCTGGTGGGAGCGCAGGGCCTCGGGCAGCAGCCAGGGCAGCCTGGGGGGCTGCGCCTGCCCCAGGGTGGTGTGTCCATGGCCGTGCAGCAGGGCCTGTCCTTCATGGGGCAGCAGCCCGTGGGGAACGCCCCAGGACCTGGCTCCTCTGGCGCCTTCTTCAGCGGGAACCCCGCGCTGCGGGGGCTGGCCACCGACAGCCGCCTGATGCAGGAGCGGCAGCTCCAGAGGATGCAGCTGGCACAGAAACTGCAGCAGCAGAACATGCTGGGACAGGTGTCACTGCAGCAGCAGCCAGGTGTGATGGGACAGACGTCAATGCAACAGCCAGGTGTGATGGGACAGGTGTCGCTGCAGCAGCCAGGTGTGATGGGACAGGCAGCCATGCAGCAGCAGGGCGTGATGGGACAAACATCAATGCAGCAACCAGGTGTGATGGGACAGGCAGCCATGCAGCAATCAGGTGTGATGGGACAGACGGCATTGCAGCAATCAGGTGTCATGGCACAAGCATCGATGCAGCAACAGGGCGTGATGAGTCAAACCTCCATGCAGCAGCCAGGTGTGATGGGACAGGCATCGCTGCAGCAGCCAGGTGTGATGGCACAGGCGTCCATGCAGCAGCCAGGTGTGATGGGACAGACGTCGATGCAGCAACAGGGTGTGATGGGTCAGGCGTCCATGCAACAGCCGGGTGTGATAGGACAGAGCTCGATGCAGCCACAGAGCATCATGGCACAGACATCCATGCAGCAGCCAGGCGTGATGGGACAAGCTTCAATGCAACAGGCAGGTGTGCTGGCCCAGACATCGCTGCAGCAGCCAGGCATGATGGGCCAGGCATCCATACAGCAGCCAGGTGTGCTGGGCCAGGCCCCAGTGCAGCCAACAGCCGTGCTGGGGCAGCAGCAGCAGCAGCCCCCAGCCCCACAGCCCGGCACAGGGTCTCAGCCCATGGTGCCGAAGCAACCGGGACTGTTGGGCAACCAGCAGAGCCTCCTAGTGCAGCAGCTCTCACCCCAGCAGCAGCCAGGCGTGCTGGGCCACGCACCAGGGCTGCAGCACCAGCCTGTGCTGGGCCACCCCCAGCCCCAGCGCCAGGTCGTCCTGACCCCCCACCAGCAGCGGGTGCTGGGCTCACCCCAGTTGACACCACAGACACCGGGGATGCTGAGCCACCGGCTCGTGCTATCCCAGCAGCTGGGGCAGTCTCGGGCACTGTTGGCCCCGCAGCAGCAGCAGCAGCAGCAGAACTCAGCGGCTGCCCAGCCAGGTCTCCTGGGGCTGGGCCAGGGGCAGCCCTCGATCCAGCACTTTCCGCAGCATGGGGTGGGGGGCCAGGCCCCCTCTGTGCTGCACCTGAGTCAGGGAATGCAGCCGGCCCCGGCGGTCCTGGCTGCCAAGGACCAGCCCACGGGGATGGACGGCAGCGCCCTGCACGCTGAGGGCGGCGAGAGCGGGGGGCAGCTGCACGGGGAGCAGCAGGGAGCCCTCAACCCCCCAGGGCTGGGGGGCCCGGAGCCCCCGGCCCCCAAGCACCAGGCTGAGCTGGGGCAGGGCCAACAGCTCCTCTTGACCTCCCCACAGCCGGCTGTCTTGCGGGCAGCCCCCGGGCAGGCAGGTTCCCTCCTCGCCCCGCCGCTGCAGAGCCCTGGGGCTGTCCATCCTGAGCTTTCCCAGCAGCATGGGGACACGGCCGGGGTGGCAGAACAACCACTGGGCTGTGGGGCAGGCCCAGCACAGGCCATGGTGCCAGCACCACGGCCCCCAGAGCAGCCAGGCAAGGGGGTGGCAGGGACCCTGCCAGGGCAGCCACAGCCCCTGCGGCTCCAGAGCCCCGTTCAGCACAAAGTCGGGCCAGCATCGGGCACGGCCGCTCTCCCACCGGGTCTCCTGGGGCAGGTACCAGGGCCGGTGATGGGCCAGATCCGGGCACAGCTCCAGGGTGTCCTGGCCAAGAACCCACAGCTGCGGCATCTGACACCGCAGCAGCAGCAGCAGCTCCAGGCCCTCCTGGTGCAGCGGCACCAGCAGAGCCTGCTGCAGCAGAACCAGGCACTACGGACCCCTGGCCCCTTCCCCGGGCAGGCCCCGGACTACAGCTTGCCTGGGACCCGCCAGCCCCCTCGTCCCATGGGGTCCCTTTTCCAGCCCCGACCAGGTGCCCCGGCAGAGGCACAGACCAGCTCTGCCACCGAGCCGGGGCGGGTGCTGCCAGGGCAGCCCCCCCAGCAGCCCCTGGCTGAGCTGGTTCAGGCAGCTCTGGCTGCCCGTGGCCCCCAGCCTGGTCTCATCCGCCTCCCCACGCCACCAGCCCCCTCACCCCTGGGCTGTGCCCCCCAGCACCTGGCCAGCCCTGAGCAGAGCCCCCAAGAGCCAAAGAAGTCGTCACCGGGAGTCACAGCCTTGGCCCCCAGCCCTGCTGCACCCACGGAGCCGGGGCTGACTCCCACGCCAAGCGGTGCCCTCCCTGACCCAGCACACGGCCCCTGGGACCCCGATGCACCTGGGGTGGACCCAGCTGAGCCTGGTGAGACCCACATCAATGGGGCTGTGCCAGAGGGGGCCCCTGCAGCAGGCGAAGCCCCCCAGGTCTTGGTGAAGCAGGAGCCGAAGGAAGAGGCGGCAGCAGTGGCACAGTGTGAGGTGGATGGAGACGAGACAGCAAAACCAGAGGCCAATGGGGACCCTGGGGACAGCCAAGCCAACAGCCTGCTGGCCCCAGGTGGGCGCTCCGAGGCTGGGCACCTGCTGCTGCAGAAGCTACTGCGGGCCAAGAACGTGCAGCTGTCAGCGCAGAGCCCAGGCGAGCTCAATGGGCACATGGAGAACCGGAGCACTGGGACAGAGCCACGGCCGCAGTCACTGCTGCTGGGCCGGGAGGTGAGCAGGAGAGGCTGGGCTGGGGGTGCGATGGGTGATGGGCTGCGCTGGCACAGCTCACGCCCCCTTGTACCTCCTCAGGACCCCTCCATTGCCAGGAAGCCAGCACCCACCAAGCCTAAGCGGGTGCAGAAAGGCAACGAGCGGATCCCAGCGTCCCGCAAGAAGCTGCGGAAGGATGAGGGGCTGCGTCCTGGTGAGGCCCTCATGAAACAGCTGAAGCAGGTATGGCTGCAGGCCGGGGTGTGGCAGGGGGCTCCCTTTGCCCCTGTCCCTCCCTCACCACTCTGTCCCCAGGAGCTGTCGCTGCTGCCACTAACGGAGCCGACCATCATGGCCAACTTCAGCCTCTTCGCACCCTTCGGCAGCAGCCCTATCAATGGCAAGAGCCAGCTGCGGGGCGCCTTCGGCAGTGCTGTGCTCGACAGCGTCCCTGACTACTACTCCCAGCTGCTCACCAAGGTGAGAAGGGGGTTGTTCCTTGGTGTCCCCCTTGTCCGGGGCTCCTGGATCATCCTGCTGTTCTCACCCCACCATCTCCCCCCAGAACAACCTCAGCAACCCGCCTACACCACCCTCCTCGCTGCCCCCTACACCCCCTCCCTCCGTGCAGCAGAAGATGGTGAATGGTGTCACGGCCCCTGAAGAGCTGGGGGAGCAGCCCAAGGATGCTGACCCAGCCCGTGAGCCCCATGGGCAGAAAGGTGAGCCTGGATGGCACAGGGGTGGCACAGAATCCCTGCTGCCACCTATCACTCCCCCCATGACACCCATCTTTTCTCTGCAGATGCACCAGCTGTGGAGGTGAAGAGCCTGGACCTGCTGGCAGCACTGCCCACCCCTCCACACAACCAGACCGAGGACGTCAGGTGAGACCCCCTCTGTGGTGACACCCCACAAGTGACATCAGCCCCTCCATGGGTGACACCAGGCCCTGTGGCCTCTGACACGTTCATCTCCACAGGATGGAGAGTGACGATGAGAGCGACTCCCCCGACAGCATCGTCCCTGCTTCATCCCCTGAGAGTGTCCTGGGCGAGGAACTGCTCCGTTTCCCACTTCTCAGCGAGGCCAAGCCAGAGCTGGAGGAGCGTGTGCTGTCCCCCATCATCCCCATCATCCCCCGGGCCAGTATCCCAGGTGAGATGGGCTGCAGGGGTGTGTGGATCAGGGCAGGAGTGATCTGTGGTCCATATGGACTGGGCAGGAGGGAGTCTGTGGATGTGCAGCACAGGGAGGGGGTCTGGAGCATGTGTGTTAGGTATGAAGAGATACAGATGGGCCAGGACGGGGTTCCTGTTCTAGGAGGGGTTTAAGGGAGCCAGGGGAAGGGTCATTGGGGGGTGTGAGATGTGAGGGAAAGGGATTTGCAGGGTGGTGGGTTCTCTGCAGGGAGCTGGGGCAGCTGGGTGGGCTCATGGGTGGCTGTTGGTAGGGCTGGATCTGCACAGGTCTGGCCCTGGCTCTGACCCCACTTTCCCCACACCAGTGTTCCCCGACACAAAACCCTATGAGGTTGCAGAGCCCTTTGGGGCTCCACCAGGGAAGGTGGGGGCAGCAGGCCCTGGAACCCCATGGGAGAAGGGCAAGAGCAGCGAGGTCTCCGTCATGCTAACAGTGTCTGCAGCAGCTGCCAAGGTGAGAGAGGGAACGGGGGTACTCAAGACCCTTGGGGTCCCAGCAGTGACCCAACACAGTGGCACCTGTGGCACCCTGGACCCATCCTGCCTTTCTCTCACCTAGAACCTCAACGGGGTGATGGTGGCCATGGCCGAGTTGCTGAGCATGAAGATCCCCAGCTCCTACGAGGTGTTGTTCCCCGATGGCCCTGTGCGAGCAGCTGTGGTTGAGGCCAAGAGGGTGGAGACTGATGTGGCTGGTGAGTGTTCAGCTTGTCCCCATGTCCCCCGGTGTTCCCAAGCTGGGACCCCCATGACGGACTTTCCATCCCTGTCCCAGGAATGCTCGGAGGGAAGGAGAAGGTGTTGGCTGGGAAGGTGCCGGACAGCAGCTCTGAGTGGCTGAAGCAGTTCGATGCGGTGCTGCCAGGGTACAGCCTCAAGGGCGAGCTGGACCTTCTGACGCTGCTCAGACAGGTCAGTGGCATGCAGGGCTCCCTGTGGGGCTGGGAGACTGGGAGGGGGGTACTGGGATACCCATAGGGCCATGGCTGTGGGGGGGTACAGGAGCAGGGACTCTTTGGTAGAGATACAGGGTGGTCGCTGTAGGGCACCCCATGATTGCAGGGACTTTCCTGAGGGCCAGGTCTCCCCATGGGCAGGTGCTGGATCTCCTAGGAAGGAATCCAGGAGGTCTTTGCAGGGTTGGGGGGCACGTGGGATGCTGATGGGTCCCTGTGGGGCCAAGGACGCTTCCCGCAATGCACAGGGAGGTTGGGAGTCTCCATCCCTACAACGCTCTGACCTGTGCCCTCCTCTCCACCCCACAGGACAGCCCTGCTCCTGAGAAGACCCTTCACCACTGCTATGTCAACAACGTCTCCAACCTGGACGTGCGGCAGCTCTCTGTCCTGCCCCAGGAGCCCTCGCCCCCTCTGTCTCCCTCCGTTCCCTCCCCATCCAGCCCCGCTGAGCCCACCAGGGTCCCTGACCCCGAGGCGTCCCACGAGGCAGCCCCAGCCCCGTTGTCACCGCTGCCACCAGCCCCCTCGCCAGCCCCCCAGGAGGAAGGGGCCACGGCCGCCCACTCGCCGCCCCGGTTCAAGCCACGCTCGCGGCCTCCAGAGGACGGGGATGAAGTGAGACCACGGCTGAAGAAGTGGAAGGGGGTGCGCTGGAAACGGCTGCGCTTCCTCGTCACCATCCAGAAAGGGGGGGCCAAGCGTGATGGCGACAAGGAGATCGCCGAGTTCATTGACAAGCTGGGCACCACGCTGCGCCCCGAGAAGGTGCCACAAGACCTGCGCAAGTGCTGCTTCTGTCACGAGGAGGGTGACGGGGCCACGGACGGGCCGGCTCGCCTGCTCAACCTTGACCTCGACCTCTGGGTCCACCTGAACTGTGCCCTGTGGTCCACAGAAGTGTATGAGACTCAGGGAGGGGCCCTGATCAACGTGGAGGTGGCCCTGCACCGCGGGCTGCTCACCAAGTGCTCCCTGTGCCAGAAAACCGGTGCCACCAACAGCTGCAACCGCATCCGCTGCCCCAGCGTGTACCACTTCGCCTGCGCCATCCGCGCCAAGTGCATGTTCTTCAAGGACAAGACCATGCTGTGTCCCCTGCACAAGCTGAAGGGGCCCTGCGAGCAGGAGCTCAGCAGCTTCACTGTGTTCCGCCGCGTTTACATCGAGCGGGACGAGGTGAAGCAGATCGCCAGCATCATCCAGCGTGGGGAGCGGCTCCACATGTTCCGCGTGGGCGGGTTGGTCTTCCACGCCATCGGGCAGCTGCTGCCACACCAGATGGCCGATTTCCACAGCGTCACGGCCCTCTACCCCGTGGGCTACGAGGCCACGCGCATCTACTGGAGCCTGCGGACCAACAACCGCCGCTGCTGCTACCGCTGCACCATCTGTGAGAACAACGGGCGCCCCGAGTTCGTCGTGCAGGTCATCGAGCAGGGCCTGGAGGATCTTGTGTTCTCCGACTCCTCGCCCCAAGGTAAAGAGTTGGGAGGTGCTGGTGTGCAGCCTTTGTCCCAGTGGCTGAGCCACACCAGAATACACCGGGGGGTGGCGGAAGGTGGCTTGAGGTCCCCACTGGGTCCCCATCTTCGACCTGTGGCACTCAGTGCTCTACTCTGGTGACAAGGTGGTGACTGGTCATTTGGACTCGATGATCTTGGAGGTCTTTTCCAGCTTAATTAATTCTGTGGTTCTCCCTTCCCCTGGCAGCTGTGTGGAACCGGATCATCGAGCCAGTGGCGATGATGAGGAAGGAGGCCGACATGCTGCGACTCTTCCCTGAGTACCTGAAGGGCGAGGAGCTCTTCGGCCTCACGGTGCACGCGGTGCTGCGCATCGCTGAGTCGGTAGGTCTGGAGTGAGCATGGGGGTCTCTCCTCCATATTGGGGGTCCACCCTGCTGCTGGTGGCTCCTCTGCTGCTCTTGACCCACCGCCCTCCCGTGTCCCCCTCTGCAGCTGCCGGGTGTCGAGAGCTGCCAGAATTACCTGTTCCGCTATGGGCGCCACCCTCTGATGGAGCTGCCCCTGATGATCAATCCCACCGGCTGCGCCCGCTCCGAGCCCAAGATCCTCACCCACTACAAGCGGTAAGCTAAGCCGGAATTCACGGGGCGAGTTGTGAACCACCAGGAGAGCTGGGATCCCTGGGGATCCCTCAGCTCTAACCCCTCTCATCCCCCTCCCTTGGAAGGCCCCACACCCTGAACAGCACAAGCATGTCCAAGGCCTACCAGAGCACGTTCACGGGCGAGACCAACACGCCCTACAGCAAGCAGTTTGTGCACTCCAAGTCCTCCCAATACCGGCGCCTGAAGACGGAGTGGAAGAACAACGTGTACCTGGCACGGTCCCGCATCCAGGGGCTGGGGCTCTACGCAGCCAAGGACATCGAGAAGCACACGATGGTCATCGAGTACATCGGCACCATCATCCGCAACGAGGTGGCCAACAGGCGGGAGAAGATCTATGAGGAGCAGGTGGGGCTCTGCTGGGGACTTGGGTGGCATACTGGGGCTTTGGTGGAACATGGAGGGGCTTTGAGAAGGACGTGGGGGAAGTCAGATGGGATGTTGGGGCCTCAGGTGGGATGTGCGTTGACTTGGGTGGATGTTGGAGGCTCTGGCAGGATATTGAGGGACTCAGGCAAGATTTGGAGGGACTAGAGAGGGATATGGAGGGTTCTGGTGGGACATGGAGGGTCTCAGGTGGGATTTTGAGAGCTCTGGTGGGACATAGAGTGACTCAGGTGGGATGTGGAGGGACATACGGGATTTGAGGGTCTCCAGTGGGACGTGGGGTAGTGGACATCAACTCGGGCGGAATATGGGGACCTCAGTGCACCCCTCAACCCCCTCTTCTCCTTCGGGGCAGAACCGTGGCATTTACATGTTCCGCATCAACAACGAGCACGTCATTGACGCCACGCTGACGGGGGGCCCAGCCAGGTGAGCACGGGGGCTTTGGGGTGCTGGGATGTCCCCAGAGGGAGCCATGACGTCCATCTGTCTTGCCTCCGAGTTGGTGCTGACCTCCCCTTATCCCTCAGGTACATCAACCACTCGTGTGCCCCGAACTGTGTGGCTGAAGTCGTGACCTTCGACAAGGAGGACAAGATCATCATCATCTCCAGCCGGCGTATCCCCAAGGGGGAGGAGGTCAGTGAGGGACTGAGGGGGTGCTCAGGGGGTCCTGGGAGACCCAGGGAGGGAGGCTGGAGGTGGCAGGGCTGAGTTCCGTGCTTTGGCTGACTCCTCTCTTCCTCTCAGCTCACCTATGACTACCAGTTTGACTTCGAGGACGATCAGCACAAGATCCCCTGCCACTGTGGAGCTTGGAATTGCAGGAAGTGGATGAACTAACTGGGAAAAAGGGGCTGGGGGCTGCCATCCCCGCCTCAGAGACCTCGCCGAGCCCCCCAGGGCTGCAGGAGGTGCCAGGGGCGGCCGGGCACTGAGGGAGAGCAGCGGCTGCAGCGCTGCCGGCCCTGCCCGAGCGGGACGGACGGACAGATGAACTGGCAACTCAGGGTTTTCTTTGCTTCGTCCTGCGAGGAAAAAAAACAAAAAAACGAGTGGGGGGGCTCAGAAATGCCCCCTTCACCACCCCCTGCCTGCCTCCCTCATGGGGGAGCCACGGGGGAGCAGCGCCGGGCCCAGTGTGGCCGGAGCGATTGTGCGGAGCCGGTCTGGATATAACGATTATTTTATTTTATTTTAATTTTATTTTATTTTATTTTTTTGGTTTCTTTTTTTTTGTTGTTGTTGGTTTTGTTTTTGTTTTTGTTTTTGTTTTTTTTTTAGAAACTAATAATATTTGCTCGCTAATTACCAAGGTAACACAGACTCCTTGAGCTCGACAATCCGGGCTCTGCCCCGCCGGCGTGGCGGCCAGAGCTCGCTCGGTTCCTTTGATCTCTTTTTGTTTGTGCGTGTGGACGAGACCCCGGAGCGGCGGCGGGATGCAGCCAAGACCCCGACAGACACAAGGAGCTTCTGCACCCAAACCTACCTCATTTTAAGTGTTAGATTTGTTTCTTTTTATTTGTTGTTGTTTTTAAATGTGAGCCCCCCTCCATCCCAACTTGCCCCTTCCCTTTTCTCTCTCCCTCGGGCTCCAGAGGATGCGGCTTCCCTGTGTCTCCCCTCCTCAGATGCGGCTCTTTGTCAGGATGCCTTGAAGGGGGGGCACGGGGACACCCCCTCCTCGTCCCCTCCCGGAGGAGGTCCCAGCTGTGTGACGTGCCAAGGTGTGAGGTGGGGATGGGAGGGGCGAGGGGGGAGGTCAGACCCACTCCCCCAGCTCTGGTGGGGCGCTGGAGGGGTTGGGTGGGGACCCCTCCTTCTCACACGTGGCCTCCACGGCTGGAGGGGCCGGGTGGAGCCCCCTCCCCGCTCGCCCTTGGCCCTCCCAGCTGGGGCTGCACTGGGAGGGGAAGGTTATTTATCTATTTATACCTTATATTGTATATACTAGACGGGGCTGGGGGGGGGGCTCTTTGTGCTCTGCTGGGCTGAGATTTGGGGTGCAGGGGCAAAAAAAACGGGGAGGTTTTTAAACCCAGTCTCCGAGGTGGGGGTGGGGAGGGGGGGGGGTCTCTCTCTGGAACCTCCTGCCAGGCAGGGGCGGCCTCGGAGAGCGAAGCAGCGAGTGGGCATTAACACCCCCGGCACCCCCCCCGCGCCGGCTGCGGCCCCCCCGGGGTCCCCGCCCGCCCCCTCCCCACTCCGGGGGAGGACCCCGGGGGGCGCCGGGATCTCTTAACGCACAAACACGGCGCTGGGGAGGGAGGGAGACCCTCCTGCTCCTGGAATAGGGGGGGGGGTCTGACGGGGGTGGTGCCCCCTCCCCGCCCCGGTGCAGTGGGGGCCGGGGCCGATCTTGAAAAGCTGCTTCCGCAAACTCGTCAAAGCTGCAAAAAAACAAAACAAAACAAAAAAAAAAAAAAAAAAACAAAAAAAAAAACCGAAAAAGAAACCCACAAAAAAAAAAAGGTTTAAGGTAAAAATGTTTTAAAAAAATAAAATAAAAAAAAGAACAGAGGAAAAGCGCGAGTGGGGGGGGGATGAGAAAGTTTTAACAGAAAATATACGAGAAATTTAACTTTCAGAGCTGTACATAGGCCGGGGCGTGTAGAAATCCCGTTTTTACCAATACCGGAACCACTGGATGTTATTTTAAATAAAGCGCGTGAGAAGCTGAGGCCGCCTGATCCCTCCTAGGGGAGCTCGGGGGGTCCGGGGGGCAGGGGATAGCCGTGACAATGGGTTCCATCGAGGACAGCTCGGTCCTGGTCTGGTGTTGGTGTCCCCACGTGTCCCCCCAGCCCGGTGTCTCCAGGGAAGGATCTCTCTGCCACCTCAGGCTCTGTCACCCTCCCAAAATCAGTGACTGGCTTACCCCGAGGTGTGTCCCCATCCCCCGGGGACCCTCATGTGTGTCACACCCCCCCTCCTTTCCTCCCGGGGACCCCATGTCCATGGTTACCCCTCCCTTGGGCCATCCTGAGGTGTGTCCCGCCATGTCCCCAAACCCCTGGGGATCCCCACACGTGTGACACCGCCCCCCCCCCCCAAAAACCTCTACCCCGTGACCCGGCGGGAGGGGAAAGGGCTCCTGGAGGCCGTGAGTCACGTGGGCGGTGCGGGCGGAACCGGGAACGGGTCCCGAGCGGTTCCCAGAGCCGGAAGTGGGGCAGGAAGCGGGCGGAAGTGGGGCACGAAGCGGGCGGAAGCGAGGCTGGAACCGGGCGGAAGTGGGGCCGGAAGTCTTGAGGAAGCGGGACCAGGAACTGGGAGAACTCGGGGCCAGAGCCGGGCGGAAGTGGGGCAGCGGCACCTCGGGACGGAGCGGGACCCATGGAGGTTTTGGGAGGGACAGCGGGGCTGGGGGGGACACGGGGGGTCGGGACCGGGGGCCGCGGCCACATCTAACCCCATCCTTATCTGTCCCCAGGATCCCGGCCCCGACCCTGACCCCGGCCCCGGGCCCGGCCCTGGCTCGGCCGCCGAGACCCCGGCGGAGCTGAGCCCCCCGGGGCTGGAAGGTGATTCCGAGGGAGGCTTGGGAGGTGCCGGCATGCGGGGGGGTCCCGGCACAGGAGGTGACACATTGATTTGGGTGTCCCAAAGGCTGCAGCTACTGGGGGGTTCCTGTCCCGGAGTCTGCGGTATCCCGCAGCCCTGAGCTGGGTGCCGCAGGATTTGGGATATCCCGGAGTTAGGGGTGTGGCGGAGCCCTGAGCTGAGTGTGATCCGGGAACTGGGAGTGAAACGGGATTTGGGGCATTCGAGGGTTTGCAGTGTCCCAGGGTTTGGGGTATTCCAGGTATTGGTGTGTCCCGGGATTTGGGGCGTCAGAGGATTTTGGGGTGTCCTGGGATTGGGGGTGCCACAGGATTTGGGGTGTCTGGGATTGGGGGTGTCCCGGGATTGGGGGTGTCCTGGGTTTTGCGGTGCTCCAGGTTTTGGGGTGCCCCCTCACGCTGCCACCCCAGGGGACACTCACCGCGGTGCCTACACCGCCTTCATGAAATCCCATCGCTGCTACGACCTGATCCCCACCAGCTCCAAACTGGTCGTCTTCGACACATCCCTGCAGGTGTGCCAGGGCCGGGGGGGCACTTTTGGGGCCGGGGACGCACTTTTGGGACTCCCTGACCCCCGTGCCTGCAGGTGAAGAAGGCATTCTTCGCGCTGGTCACCAACGGTGTCCGGGCAGCCCCGCTCTGGGACAGCAAAAAGCAAAGTTTTGTAGGTGAGTGAGGGGCCCGGGGGTCTCTGGGGGCTGAGGGGGGCTGGCAGGACCCTCCTCACCCTGCCTGCCCCCCAGGAATGCTGACCATCACCGACTTCATCAACATCTTGCACCGCTACTACAAATCACCCATGGTGAGGGCTGGGGTCTGCTGGGGGATCAGGTCTGGGCTCTGCCTGCCCCACCTGACCCTGGGTGGGTGATCGGGGTTTCTCCTCCTCCTCGCAGGTGCAGATCTATGAGCTGGAGGAACATAAAATAGAGACCTGGAGAGGTGAGGGGGTTCGCTGCTGGCTGCCTCTTGCCCTTCCTGGCATGCCTGGAGCCCCCCAGTGCTGCACCCCACCCCATCCATCCCCTCACCCCCCCTCTCCCCACAGAGGTTTATCTGCAAGACTCCTTCAAGCCACTGGTCTGCATTTCCCCCAATGCCAGGTACCCTGGGGGGCAGGGAGAGGGGCACAGCTGGTGGTGGCACTCCTGGGAACACCCCAAATACCCCCTCCCCTCCTCCCCACAGCCTGTTCGACGCCGTCTCCTCCCTGATCCGGAACAAGATCCATCGCTTGCCCGTCATCGACCCCGACTCGGGGAACACACTCTACATCCTCACCCACAAACGCATCCTCAAGTTCCTCAAGCTCTTTGTAAGTCTCTGCCCCTTGGTGATGATTGGGGCCAGACCAAGACCCTCAGCCTGGGCTGTGCCAGGGGCCGTACTGGGACCCCCAGCCCAGTACATGTTCCAGGTACTACCCCAGGACATTCACGCTGGGCTGTACCGGGGGCCACCCTGAGACTCTCAGCCCAGGCTGTGCCACAGACCCCCATCCTGGGCTGTGCCAGGTCCCTGAGCCAGGGGCTGCCTTGAGACCCCCATCTCAGGCCATGCCAAAAGCTGCCCCAGAACCCCAGGCTGCTCCAGGGGTCACTCCAAGACCCCCAGCCTGGGCTGTGCCAGATACCTGCACACTGGGTACCACCAGCTCCAGGTGGGCATAACTCTTGTGCTTCACCACACACTGCAGTGCCAGAGCACCCCCAGGACATGGCATGGACCCTCCCCACTGCCCCCACCTGGGGACCCCACAACCCCCCAGCTCTCTGCTTGCACCCCCAGGCCTGGGCTCAGCACTGTCCCCTCACCATCCCCCACAGATCGCAGAGGTCCCCAAGCCTGAGTTCATGGCACAGACGTTGGAGGAGCTGCAGATTGGCACCTACAGCAACATCGCCGTGGTTGGCACCAGCACCCCCATCTACGTGGCCCTGGGCATCTTCGTGCAGCACCGCGTCTCTGCGCTGCCTGTGGTCGATGACTCGGGTAAGGATGTCCTGTCCTCACTTTGGCTGTCCCCACGTCACCTCCCTGAGGGGCTGTGTCCCCTCTGGAGCACCGGGGGCTCGGCTGAGCAGCTCCCCTCCCTCCCCAGGGCGGGTAGTGGACATCTACTCCAAATTCGACGTTATTGTGAGTACTGGTGGGGGAAAATCCTGGGCTGGAGGGATGCTGTGGGGTGGTGGGGGGTCTCTTAATCCCGGCTGTGTCCCCAATGCTTGTCCCTGCCCCAGAACCTGGCAGCTGAGAAGACCTACAACAACCTGGATGTGACGGTGACGCGGGCGCTGCAGCACCGCTCCCACTACTTCGAGGGCGTCCTCAAGTGTTACAAGCACGAAACGCTGGAAACCATCATCAACCGCCTGGTCGAGGCCGAGGTAACTGTCCCCGGGTGCTGGGGGGTCGGGGGGGGGCGGGCCGGGGTCCCTGCACCCCCTCAGCCCCTCCCTGTGTCCCCCCTCTCCAGGTCCACCGGTTGGTGGTGGTGGATGACAGCGATGTGGTTAAAGGGATCGTCTCCCTCTCGGACATCCTGCAAGCCCTGGTCCTCCCACAGGGCCCCTGAGGCAGGGGGGGAGGAGGTTTCAGTCCTCCCGAGCCTCCCACTCTCTTCTCCTGCAACACTGTGACCCCCGGGCTGGTAGGGACACCTGGGGTATGCCCCCACTCACCAGCAGCATCCAGCAATAACCCCCAGCCCTGGGGCAGCCCCCGCTGCCCTTCCCTGGGTGGGGGGAGCCTGCAGCCCCCCCATGCCGTGCCCTGCACCCCAAAGCTGTGTGGGGTGATGGAGGCAGCCTTCGACCCCCCTGGGGTGCTGGGCCAGGGTCACCCATATCCATGCCAGGGCTGTTCCTGTGTGGATTCTTGTCCCTGTCACCCTGCACCCTCTCCCTGGGTTTGGTGAAACCCACTCAGCACTACCCGGCCCGGGGACCCCCCACACCCCCGGGGGTTCCACCTCCCTCCACGTTCCCCCGGCTGTGCCCACACCCGTCACCGCTTCGTGTGTGAAGAGAAACCACGAATAAACACAGACTTGGCACCACCCCGACTCGGTGCAGGGCACGGGGGGCACTGACCAGGGAGGGGGTGTTTGGGGAGGGGGTGTGGCCCCCCGTGGGAAGGGGGAATCTGCTGAGCTCGCCCGGACCCTAAATCCCTGTTTGTTCCGCCTGTGGCTTTTCTAAAAGGCCAGGATTGGGGATGGGACAGAGACTGGGACCTGGCGGGACATGGGGACCCTCTGGTGGGCACCACGGTGAGCGGGGGGAGTTGAGTAGGGGCTGGGGGAGCTTGAGGGGGGAGCTTGGATGTTAGGGTCCCGTGGGGGGCTGGCAGGGGTCGCAGACAGCTGGAACACCGGGGGTTGCAGCCGGTGTCCACAGGGGAGGCGCAAGGCCTGGCCGTGCTGAGCGAGGCACATTCCTGGCCGGGAGGGGACGGGCGAGCAGGGACCCTGTCCCTGCCAGTCCCGGGGTCCGGCAGAGGCTGCAGAGCGAGGTGAGCGCCGGGCAGGTACCGGGGGGCCCGGGGGACTCGGGGGGGGGCCGTGCCGGTTGCCATGCCGCCGCCGGAGGGTTGCTAAGCTCCGCTCGGAGCCCGCGTGGGCTGCAGCGCTCGGTGCCAAACCCGCCATCGCCTGCTTGTCGCAGGGGGGGAAGGGATCCCGCGGGGGGGACGGGGCGGGGGGGACACAAACACACACACACGCGACACGACACCCCTGGGACGGCCGGTGGGGTCCCCGCGGTGCGCCGGTCTCCCGGGGGTCAGAGGGCCCCGAGGTGGCACCGGGCGGGACACGGGGTCCCCGGGGGCACACGTGCGGCAGGTGGGTGCGTGTGGGCGGGCGCGTGGCTCCGCCGAGGCTCCGGTGAGCGGCCCGTGCCGAGGACCCCCCTCTCGGCCGGGGCCATGCTGGGGGGTCCGGAGCGGGGTGCGGGGCGCCTGCGAATCTGCGAGCGGACCAAGCTGGTGCTGGTGGAGATCGACACGGTGGCGTGTTGCAGCGCGGGTACCGGTATGGCTGCGGGGTGCTGGCCCGAGCCCCCCTGGACCTACCGCCGCATCGCCGGGGAGTACGCGTGAGTGGGGACAGCGGGGTGGGGGGTCCGTCCTGCTCCCCGTCCCTCGCTCCCCTCACTCCCCGTCTCTGTCTTGCAGGTACCTGGAGAAGCGCTTTGTGGCCGAGCTGGCCCCCCCCTGGCCCCCGGTGCCCTCCAACCCCCCTTGTCGCCTGCAGGACTTCACCACCCGGCCCCGGGTGCCCCCCACCCCCTGCCCCCCACGACAGTTTGAGGGGACAGGGGGCAGTGGACCCTGGGGGGGGCACCCTGTACCTGTGCCTCGGCCCCCGGTGTCGGGTGACAAGCTGGGCCCCCCCACCTACGAGGTGCACATGCAGCGGGTGCAGGCAGCCCACGCCCGCCGTGGGGGACCCCCCCCTTACATCTCCCCCCCCGCCTATGACGGTCCCCACCGCACCCTGCAGCTCCGCCCCCTGCGGGGACCCCGCAGCCCCCCGCCGGCACCCCGGGCCCGGGGGGCTGTGCCGAGGGGCTGGAGCCACACACTGCCCCGGGCGGCCACCGAGGCCAAGCACCGGTGGCCCCGTGGGATGTCCCCAGGAGTGTCCCCGGCAGGGCCTGGCACGCCCCGGCACTGCCAGACGCTGCCACGAGCAGCAGCCGGCCGGGAGCGGGTGCCAGGGCGCGGGAGGGGGCAGCGGGGGACGGGGGGACACGTCCTCATTGACGCCACTCGTGTGGTGGTCCGGGCCCAGTACGTGCCACCCCCAGAGCGACAGCAGGTCCGCTATGCCAGGGGGTCCCTGGGGCCTGGCACCCCTCCTCGCAGCCCTTCCGTGTCCCCTGGGGTTGTCAGCCCCTCTGCCGCGCCCTCGCCCCCCCGGGAGCGCTCCGGCAGCCCCCGCAGTCCGTGGCAGAGCCCGGGGGGCTGCAGGGGTGCCCGGGGGCGGCCCCCCCCGCGCCGGCCGGTGCTGTACGCCCAGGCGCTGCGTGAAGCCGTGTCCCGCATCCGGCGGCACACGGCGCCCGACTCGGACTCGGATGCCGAGGGGAGCGTGGGGGGCTCCCGGCAGCGGCTCTGCCGAGACCCCCGCGCCTACAGCAGCAGCAGCAGCAGCCTGGAGAGCACCGGGGCCCCCCCGGGCTCCGCCAGCCCCACTCCTGCCTGAGGGGTGGGGCTTGCCGGGGTGTGGCGCTTATGGGGCGGGGCTTGCCAGGGTGTGGTTCTCAGGGGCGGGGCTCGGCGGGTGGGCTCGGGGGCGGGGCTCGGGACTGGAGCTCCCACGGGCTGACCCCAATAAAAGCTCCGAGATCCCGGTGTGCTGCCTCTGCCCCTGTTTGTGTGAGGTCGCGGTGGGGGGCGTCACCCCCTCAGGCCTTTCTGCAGCCCCCAGCAAGGACACAGGTGTCTGGGCACGCCCCCATGGCATTCCCGGTGTCCGGACCCTCCCGTTATGGTGCCGGGGTCAGTCGGAGGTCCCGGGTGTCCCGGCGGCCACCACAGTGCGTCACAACACGGGTGGGACGTGCCAGCTCCCCCCGTATCCCGCATAATGAGTAGGTGAGCACAGCAGGTCTGGCCCTCGGCCACCGGCCCCACGTCACGGCCGGGGGGGGACCCCGAGTGACTCACCCGGGGGGGACTGTCCTCCCCCAAACAGCCGCCACCTCTTAGTCACGCTTCGGGGGGGGGAGGATCCCCGCGGCCCCAGGAAACCGCACAAATATCGTGTCCAATTTGCACGTTATTTAAAACCGGCTCCTCCCCCGCCCCCCTGCGCGACCCTGTCATTATCCCGGTGACACCGGCCCGGAGGTCACGGCACGGGGCAGCTGTCGCAGCAAGGCCACCCGGGAGGCTGGGGGGGCACCCCCAGGGCCACGTCACCCCATGTGTCCCCTGGCCTGGCACGTGGCCAGGATGCCATCCGAGTCCCACACCTGTGTCCGGCCTGAGCTACAACGGTAACTGCAGCCCACCGTGGCACAGCTCTAATCCTGCACCCAGTGTGGTGGCACCTGGCACGGCTTGGCATGGCATGGCCTGGCCTGGCCTGGCATGGCATGGCATGGCATAGCATGGTTGGCAAGGTGTGGCATGATCCACATGCCTTGTCACGGATTGTCACAGCCTGGCACAGTTTGGAACATAACTTGGTGTGACCCAACACATCTTGGCACAGCGTGGTATAGCCTGGCACGGCTTGGCACAGGTCAGTTTGGCACAGCAGCCTGGCACTGCTTGGCAAAGCCCAGAAGAGCCAAGCACAACTCAGCAGCCTCGGCATAGCTTCGCATGGCAGCGGACTGCCCAGCAGAGCCTGGAGCAGCTCAGAGCAGGCTGGCAGAGCATGGCACAGCCTGACACCACCTGATATGGCTCAGCACAGCTCACTGCGGCTCGGCAAAGCCCAGAACACTCGGCACAGGCTGTTTGGCACAGCTCATCACGGCTGGGCACGACTTGGCACATCTTAGTACAGCCTGATACAGCCTGGCATGGCTCAGCTTGGCACAGCCCAGCACGGCATGGCCAGCACAGCTTCACAAAGCCCGGAACAGCCCAGAACAGTTCTTTGCGACTTGGCACGGCATGGCACAGGCTAGTATAGCCTGGCATGGCTCAATACAAACTAACACAGCTTGGCACAGGCTGGTCTAGCCTGGCATGGCTCAGCACAGCCTGGCACAGCCCAGCACAGCACGTCATGCCCCGGCTCGGCGCGGTGCCCGGCGTGGCGCGGGGTGTCCCAGACGCGGGGGCAGCGGCTCGGCCCTTCCCGTGGGATCAGCTCCTGGCCAAACCCGCTCCCCGCCGGGAAAATCACCTTCTAATTCGGGCTGCGCCGGCGCCAGCGCCTTCCCCCGGCACCCCCGGGGCACCCGCCGGCCCCCGAAACTCGCCACAGCCTGGGGTCCCCCCGGGGCCAGGGGGGCTCAGCCCATGGGGGAGACAATGCGTGGGACCGGGGGGTCCCGCCCGGTACCGGAGCCCCCGGATAGGGACGCGTTGTCGCCTGTGGCCGCCAGATGTCGCCGCGCAGCCGGTGACCGATCGCACCGGGGGGCACCGGAGGTGCTGCCTGCCCCAGGAGCGGCGGGGGGAGCGGTACCGGTGTCCCCAAAGAACGGTCAGCCACGTGTGGCATCCGTGCCCGTGCTGTCTGAGGGTCACGGCAGTCCTGTGTGTCACTGGGGCTGGCGATGTCCCCTGGGAGCTGTGACCCTCGTGTGTCACCGGTGACGGTGGTGTCCCAGAGGGCTGTGTTCGTGGATGTGCCAGCTCTGGCTGGGTTCCCAGACAGCCGTGACCCACATGTGTCATGGGTGCTGGTGGTGTCTGAGAGCCACGACCTTTGTGTGTCACTTGTGACGGTGATGTCGCCAGAGACCTGTGCCCATGTATGTGCTGATGCTGGTGCTGTCCCCAGACAGTCGCGACCCGTGTGTGTCACTGGTGGTAACTGGCATCCTCAGAGAGCCGTGACTCATGTGTCACTGGTGTTGGCAATGTCCCAGAGAAGCCATGTCCATGTATGTGCCAGCGCTGGCGGTGTCCCCAGAGAGCTGTGATCTCCGTGTGTCACTGGTGACAGTGATGTCCCCAGAGATCTGTGTCCATGTACGTGCTGGTGTTGGCAGCGTCCCCGCAGAGCCGTGACCCGCACGTGCAGCTGGCGCTGGCCATGCCACAGCCCACATGTGCCAGCAGTACTGTCCGTGTCCCCACAGTGCGGTGTCACCTGGTTACTCTCGGTGCCAGCCACGCCACGTTCCTGACCATGCACATGCCACCGTCCCCACCGTGTTCCTGCATCCCAGCCCGCGGTGCTGGCTCTCCCAGGCCGCGCGAGGAGCCGGTGGGAAGGGTCCGGTGAATGCGGCATTGTTGCGCGGGGTTGGAGTCACAGATAATTACCTCAATTAGTTACAATGGCAGAGTAATAAATACAGGCTTAGCGGCTCCTTCCCTACTGCGGCTTCTCAGATTAATCCAGCCCGGGCGAGCGGAGCTGAAAGGATTGATGGACAATTCATTAAACCCGCCGAATGCCGCACAAGGCACCCGTGAAGGCCGGCGTTAGCCCCCGGCGGCTCCGCTTTGTCCCTAATTGTTCGTCTCGGGCATTGGTCACCTATCAGGGAGTGGGTGACGGCGACGGTCCCCCCGGGGCTGGCATGCCCGGGGATTAGAGGCCAGCGCTGCCACCGTTGCTGGGCGCGTTGGCCCCGCGCCGGAGGAATGCGGCGGATGGGAGGGGGCGGCCGGACAAGCCGGGAGCTGGCGGGACGTGGGTCCGCATCGACCGGAGGCGAGGGGAACCGGGACGGGGCTGTGCCGCTGGCGATGGTGACAGGGGATGGGATGGGGTGGGTTCCGCAGGTGGAACGGGGCTACCTGAGGGTCTGGGCAGGTGGGCACAGCTCTGTCTGTCTGCTCTGCACCTCTGGGCATTGTCCTCTCCTGTCCTGCATTTCTGGGAATGACACAGTCCTCCTGCCCCACACTTCTGGGCACTGTACTGTCCTGCTCCTCTGGGAATGACACAATTCCTCTGTCCTGCACCTCTGTGCATTGTCCTGTCCCTCTGTCTAGATTCTGGGAATGACACTATCCCTCTGTCCCACATCTCTAGGTATGGCTCTGTCCTGCATCTCTCTGTGTCATCCTGTCCCTCTGTCCAGAAATTTTGGGCACTGTCCTGTCTTTCTGTTCTGCACTTTGGGGAATGTCACCATCCCACTGTCCTACATCTGTGGGCAAGGCTCTGTCCCTCTGTCCTGTGCCACTGGTCACTGTCCTGCTCTGTGTGGGTTCTGTGCCACACGTCTGGTACTGTCCTGTCCCAGTGTCCCGCATTTCTGGGAATGACACCTTCCCTCTGTCCTGGAAGCACCCCTGTCCCTCTGTCCTACACTTCTGTGTGTCATCCTGTCTCTCTGTCCCACACCCCCAGGCAGATCCCCACTGCACTCCATCCCGGAACGGGATCGTCCCAGCCCTCATCAAACCCAGCTTGTGGCCACCATCCAGCTGTTACCCAGCTTCCCAGATGTGACAGGCTGGTGCAGGATGGGACCGCCCTCTCCCTGGCCCTCTCCCTGGCCCTGGCCCTGTGCTGGCCCACAGCAGCTATTTCCAGCACCCACGAATATTTGTCCAAGCCGGGGAGGTCTGTGCCCCGTGCCCAGGGTGCCCCTGCCCAGCCGGGGGTCGCATCTGCCCGAGGTGCCCAGCAGGACATGCAGGAAAAGCTGAGTAACAGAGGTGACTTATAAGAATGTCATTATCTATATTCCTGACTCCTACCGCAGGAAAACAGGCTATTTTCATGCTGAAGCAGGAGCAGAATTTAGCAGGCAGATAACCCGGCAGGCGGGAGATGCTCGGAGGGTTATTTCGGGCTGTGTTCCTTTCCAGGCGTTTTCCTTGCATTTTGGTATTTTATTCTCCACGTTGGGCTGTGTTTTGACCTTGGCGCGGGCAGCGGGGGCCCCCAGGGTGTTTTTCCCCCCCTCCTCTGAGTCTAAACATCAACTTTTCCACTATCGGCTCCGCGGGATATTTCGGGTGGTGGCAGCGTCATCCCGCAGCCTTTGATGCGGCAGAGCCTCAGGGGCCCCGAGAGGTTCCCGGCTCTGGGGGAGAGCCCAGGCTGTGGGGACCCCTGGGACAGGTGGCACCAGGCTGGGGGGTCCCCCACGCACAGAGAAGGAGTTTTTGATGTCCCCAGCTGTGAAGTCATGCTGCAGGGAGGATGTGTGGACTCTGTGCCCACCCCAGGGGTGTCCTTCACTGGGGGATGCCCACCTTGCTGGGAAACCCGTTCCTGTGGGACACCTGTCCCGGAAGGATGCCCTTGCCAGGCATGCCCATTCTGGGGGTATGCCCACCCCTTTGGGATTCTTCTCCCAGGGAAAAACCCATCTCGGGGCATGTCCTGCATGATAAATTCCCATCCTGGTGGGGTGCCCACTCCAGTGGCAGGACTGCCCTAAGAGGATGCCCATTCTGGTGGGATGCCCATTCCAGAGGATGTCCATCCTAGGGGGATAGCCATGCCAGCAGAATACCTGCCAACCACGGAGCTGCACCCCACCTTTGCCACAGCCTTTCTCTCGTTGTGGTCAGACCCCACGCATGGATGTGGGGCTGTTTGTGGGGCCAGTGGCCATCTCTGCCCCCTCTGGCCCCTGCCCTGGTAACCCCTGTGCCCTTCCCGGCCCTGCTTTTCCCCCAGAACCAAGGGGAGCCGTCAGCCCCGGCCGGGAGCGGTGATGGACGATGCTCATTCCCTGTCTGTCGTCTTGTACCTCCCGGGGCCGCTCCCAACTCCCGGCCTCGGCGGCACCAGCCCCACCGCCCCGGCAAATTCCAGCATCGGAGATGCTGCAGTCAAGGTGCCATGGTGATGGGCGCCGCAGCCGCGGGGATGAACGTCCCGGCCGGGAGCGGCGGCAGGAATGGCTGGGATGGAGACGGGCACAGCGGGAGAAAGAAGGGGGTCTGCGGGGAGGGGATGGCAGAGAGTGCAGGGAAGGAGGAGAAAGATGGACAGACAGCAGCCGGAGGGGCTGATGGACGTGGAATGGGGAGGTGAAGGGATGGAGAAGTGATGGATGGACAGAGGAACACGGGCAGCACATCCCACAGTTTGGGATACATTGGTGTCCCCCCACCTCAGCCCCTCCTTCCCACAGCCCCTCCAAACACGAATCTGGGCAGGACTGATAAAAATATATTCTTTATTCTTCTCTAAAGGCTATCAATGACACCTGTAACAAAGCATCATTATTATTAATTATTATTATTATTATTATTATCTTTAATTATAAAAAACAGGGCCTGGGGCCAGCGAAGCAGGGTGGGGGCGGTGGCACCAAACCGTCCACAATAAATATTTTATTTACAGCAAGAAGGGACCCCGTGGAGCCGGGGGGTGGCCGGGAAGGTGCGTGGCACTGAGCCCACCCATGACGGCATGGGGGTCCCTAGGACACATCCATACCCCCACCCATGGGTGCCTTCAATCCAGCCGGGCACCCGTCATGGGGGGTGGGTGGCGCAGACCCCCTCCGGGGCTGGGCAGGGTGGCCCCGGCGCAGGTCACAGGCACTCGTGCAGCACCTGGGTGTTGGTGCAGTTGAGGCAGCTGACGTGGCAGCACCAGTGGAAGGTGCAGTTGCAGCGCTCGGTGACGCGCTGGGTCCGTGTGCGGTACCCGCGCCCGCAGCACAGCAGCTCACACCCGTCCAGCCCCGGCGAGGAGCTGTTGCAGAACCTCCCGGCCGTGCCTGCTGTGCCCGTCTTCCCGCTGTAGGTGCAGAAATTGGGGGATTTCTCGAAGTAGACGAGGTCGTGGGGCGAGGGGGGTTTATGGGCCGGGTTCTCGGGCTCCAAGTGATGCAGCTCCACCCGCGATGCCCGGTTGCTGCCCTTGTTGCCGTAGATGACGCGGGAAGCGCCGTCGAAGCGATCCTTCAGGACGTCGCCCACGGCACGGAAGGTGGGCAGCCGCATCCAGCAGGTGCGGACGGTGCAGGAGCCTGACATGCCGTGGCACTTGCACTCCTGGCGCATCTCCGAGAAGACCGTCTGGAAGGAAGGAGGAATTTGAGGCCTTGTGAGCAGCCTGAGACCCCCATGGGGATCACCATGCTCCTATACCCCTCGTTCCTACAGTGCCACATCACACTCAGACATCACTTGTCCCAAAGACAAGTGTGAAATCCATCTCTAACTGTTCCCAACACGCATGTGGGAACAGGCTGAAGATCTTGGTGGTCATGCTTGTCTCCATGCCCACCCCAGTGCTGCCCACAGCCCCCAGCGCCCTCACCATTCTCCCAGCGCCCTCACCATTCTCCCAGTGCCCTCACCATGCGCCCGGCCTCGTTGTTGTGCAGGTTCATGAGGAAACGCAAGTCTCGGCCCTTCTCACTGGAGTCCACAAACTCTCTCCCAAAGAGGCGACCGAAGTCGATGTTGTCACTGCAGCCCCCCCAGTGCCAGTCAGGCCCCCCGGGGCCACGGCGCCGGTAGTCACAGGTGCAGGACTCGATGGACCCCTCAGAGCACGACCGGGCGACCGAGTGTGTCACACCAGCACTAGTGATGGCAAAGATGAATGCTGTCTCCCGGCAGCCTGTGGAGGGAGCGGGGCCTCAGGAGGCTGCTGGGATGGGGAGGGGGCACCCACCAGCACCCCCAACCCTCCATCACGATGGGCTGGTGATGCCCCATCCAAACCAGGGGCTCTTTGATGAGCATCCCAACTCGGGGGTGCAAGGAGGAGGCCTGGGGACCCCTGTGCTGACCCCCAGCCTCACCCCGGTTGACAATTTTGCCGAAGATGTTGGGGCCCTGGGAGGTGGGACAGTTCCAGCGGCGGTTGCGGAACTGCCACTTGCACTCCTTGATGGCTGTCTGGAGGCCGGAGCTGACGCTGTGCAGGATGCCGGGGTTCTGCCGGATCAGCTTGCGCTGCTTTCGGCTCAGCAGCTGCAGGCTGGGGTCCAGCACCAGCTGCACGTTCTTGGAGTCTGTCAGCAGGTTGGTGGACGACGCCACGTTGATGATGCCCCTGTGGCACAGGTGGGGATGGTGACCACTAGCGGGGGGTCCTCCCTCCTCACCTCAACCTCCCTCCCTGCAGGTCCTCGATGTGACCGCAGCATCTTCCTCCCCGGTACCCCTGCAGGGATCCCAAACGGAGGTCGCAGCCCTGAGTCCCCCCACACGCCCCATCCCTGGGTACAGGGCAGTCTCTGCTGTGCCTGTGCCAGCCCCGCCCTCCCGCCTCACCACCACGGTGCCGGTACCGGTGCCGGTGCCGGCGCTGTCCGACTCACCACCACCGCCCGCTGTTGTTCACTGCCAGCGTGTTGGAGAGGGAGGAGAGGGCCAGAGCCCAGAGTGCCCGGAGCGCCAGCCCCAGCGCGGCGGCGCGCATGGCTCCGGCCCCGGGAGCCCCGGCAAAGTGCGCGGGCGAGCGGCCGTCCCGGTATTTATGGTGCCGCAGAGCCCCCGGCCCGGCCGCTACATCCACGCGTGTTTCCGGACGCGCGGGGCGGCTCCGAGATGAGGACGGCCGCAGGGGGACGCGGGAAGCGCCGGGCGGGCGGGCGGGCCGGCACCGCCACCGCCACCGGGCTGCAGCCGGTGGCCGGGGCGCGGCGTCGGGGGTGCGGTGCCCAGCGCGCACTGACCGGGCCCTGGAGCGCGGCGTCGGGCGCTCCGTTCGCGGTGCCGGGGACCCGGTGCTCTGTGCCCGGTTCTCGGCACTCTGCGCGCGGTACCCGGTGTCGGTACCGGTGCCGGTTCTCGGCGGTCCGTGCGTGGTACCCGGTGCCGGTGGTCGGTACCGGCAGCTCCCCGGCGAGCCGGCACGGCTGGACTCGGCTCGGCGCGGCGGGTGCACAGCGCTCAGCACCCGGGAGCATCTTCCAGCCCCTTCCCTCTTATAGGGGCGGCGCGGAGGGTCCCCGTGGGCCGGTCCCGCCGCGCGGGGCCTCCCCGCGTCCTCGCCCTAACAATGGGGAGCGGCGGAGCTGCGGCATCTCTTACGGGGCGGCGGGAGCGGCGGCGCCGGGGCTGTCCGTCACGGCCCGGATTAGCCCGGCGGGTGGCTGCTCCCCGGCCCCGTGCCCAGAGCTCCCGGCTGCCGCCCCCCGCCTTCCCCCGCCGTCCCGCGCACACGTTCTGCAGGCACCGGCACCGGCCGGGGGGAGCCCGGCACGGGCCGCGACAGCTCCCGGCGCAAGGAGGAGCTGGTCCCGGAATAACCTGGGACGGCCCCGGACGGCTCCGGGCGCAGAGAGGAAGCGGGGAACGGGGATAGCCCGGGATGTCCCGGGACAGCCCGGGGTGCACAGGGGCAGGGGTGACGGGATCTCCCGGGACAGTCCCGGGCGCATGGGGGAGGCAGAGTTCCGTGACAACCCAGGGCGCACGGGGACCACAGTCCCGGGAAAGCCCGGGGACACCGTCCTGGGGCCACCGGCTTTTCGGGGGAGAGGACAGGCAGTCCCCAGGGACGTGGACCGTCGAGGCTGCCTGGGCGCCCCTCCAGAGCCCACGGACCCCTGTCCCGTCCTAGTCCGTGCCCGGCAGGACGGGGCTGCAGCCTCTTCCAGCTGTCCGAGCCCGGGCTGTCCCGGTGGCACCCCGGACCCCCGTGAACGTGCCAGTGGACACCCACGGTGTCTATAACCCGCGTGGGTGAGGCACGGCGCCGCACATCTCCCGCTGCCCCGGAGCACCCAGTCTGGGCCGGTACCAGGTGTCGGAGGTAGGGACGGACCGGGGGGTGGAGGGACTGAGGGATAGAAGGGATAGAAGGAAGGGCAGAGGGTGCTCAGACGCTGGCAGGAGGAAGCCTGACGTGCCCACGGCCAGAACACGGGCACGCAGGGCTGGTGCTGGCCCGGTCTCGTTTGGGACAAGACTGTCCCCATCATGCCCCGCCCGGGCCGGTCGTGGGTGGGTGTGAAGTCCTCAGTGCGGGGCCCGACGGGCCGGGGGGCCTGAGTTGAGTCCCCCATTGGGGCGGGAACCGGGGGGGGTAATCCCCCCGCCGCGGTTTCCCCGGACCAGTCATGCGGGGCCGGATTAGCCCCGCTCGCCCGTCACGGCCCGGGGCCGCCGCTCACCAATTTAATTCAAGGACGGACAAAGCCCGGAACGGCGGTGGAGGTGGGGGGCTCGCACCGGCACCCACCCGCAGCCCTTCCCCCGGCCCGGGAGGAGCCCAGGGCCGACCCGGGGTCTGCTCCAGCACGGCGCTCCCGCCTCCCCCGCCCCGGTTCCCGGCCGGGCCGGGCCGTGTCCACGCCCTCGGGCCTCCGCCCCGTCGGGGCTCCCGGGGCTGAGGTCAGCGGCCGCGGGGAGGCCCCGAGGCGCGGCTGGGAGGGCCCTGCCCGGGGCTGTGCCACCAGCGGTGGGACGCAACCATGGCCCTCGCCTCCCCCTCTCCATCCCGGGACCCTCCGGCCCTCTCACTCTCTGCCCACTGCCCCGAGCCCTCGTTTCCTCCCATCCCCTCCGCTACAACCCACGGGGGTCCGGCGGCCCGATCCTCGGGATCCCCCCCAATCCTGGGGTGCCGCTGGAACAGTTCCCGCAGCCGTCGGAGCTGCCCGGCGCCCCCGGGGTGGCCACCGGTACCTGCCTGGGAGCGAGGGCCATTCGTCCTGTCCCATGTCATCGAGCAGGGACGGACAGGCGGACAACGGCGACAGACGGACGTGGGAAGCACCCGCGGGTCCCCCGCTCCAGGTCCCGGCCCCTGCCCTGCCTGCGGGCACCGGGGCGGCCTCCGTACCGACGGTATCGGCACGGGGTGCTCAGCCTGTCCCCCCGTGATGGTGTTGGGGTCCCCCGTGAAGCACAAGGACCCCCCCCCCCCCCCCCCCCCAAGCCGGGACTCTGCTTCCCCCGGTACTCATGGCGGGGGGAAAGACCCGAGACCCCGCTTTCCCTACATCCCCATCCCGCCCCGCCGGTGCAGCTCCCCTTCGGTCGGGGCTCTGCCGTCCCGGTGCGGGTCCCGGTGTCCCCGGGAACGGGCTCATGGCGGGAGGGACACACGCAAACGGGGACCCCTCCTCAGAGCGTCCCCCCCGCACTGCTGCAGCCGTTGCCATGGTAACGCCTCGTGGCTCTCGCGGTTGAACCCCCCGCTCCCCCCCCCCCCCCCCCCGCCGCTCCCCGCGCGCGCCCCCGGTCCCGGGGGGGGGGTTGCGGGAAGCGGTGCGGGGCGGCGGGGGGGGGGCACCGGGCGCTCTCGCGAGATCGGCGCGATCGGGGCCTCCGCTTCCGGCGGCGGGAGCGGTGCAGAGTCAGCGGCGGCGGGGGCGGAACCGGCACCGGCACCGGCACCAGGTGCGGGGGGCCGCGCCGCTCGGGGATGCGGGGCGCGGGCATCGCCGTGGGGTGTGCGGGGGTACACGGGGGGCTCGGCACCGCAGCGGCGCGGGGGGGCTGCAGCGCGTGCCGGGGTGCCCGGAGCGGCGGGGGCGCGGAGACCCGGTGGGTTGGGGGTCGTACCGGGGGCGGGGGGGGATGCGGTGCGGTGCGGCGGGCGGGGGCGGGGGGCAATGCGCAAGGGGGGGCGGCGCAGTGCGGGGTGGAGAGGCGGTGGTTTGGGGGCGCGCTGCGATGGGGGGGGTGGTAAAGAGGGAGAACGGTGAATTCGGGGGTCCCGGGGGCGCGGGGGCTGCACACGCTGGAGGTGGGGGGGAAGGGGCGCGCTGCGGTGCGAGGGGGGAGATGGGGGCCTCCCCCTCCGGCGATGCTGCGGTGACGGGGGCATCGTGCAGAGGAGGGGTCGGTCCGGGGTGACAGGACCCCTCGAGGAGGGCGACAGCCCTGCCTCAGTTTCCCCCAGTAGAGCGCCCTGGGCTGTCCTTTTGCAGGGTGCAGCGGGGGGGCTCAGGATCCCCATCTTTGCAGCCCCCCATATCGAGCTGCACACAGAGATACCCCCATACAGTGCGTGGCCCCCTCCCCAGCCCCTTCCCTGGCGTCCCCCAAGCCCTGCATCCCCCCCAGGATATAAGGATCCCAAATCCCTGCAGCCCCCCCCAAGCACGGGGGACCCCTCAGCTCCACCCCTGCAGATTTCAGGGCCTCCCCCAGCCTGCCCCATGCCCCCGCAGGATCCGGCCTCGGAGCCAGCGCCGCCGTCACCATGGGCAACATCTTCGGGAACCTGCTGAAGAGCTTGATTGGGAAGAAGGAGATGCGGATCCTGATGGTGGGGCTGGACGCTGCTGGGAAGACCACCATCCTCTACAAGCTCAAACTGGGGGAGATCGTCACCACCATCCCCACCATCGGTGGGTGGGGTTGGGGGGGCACTGAGCAGACACCGCTCCCCATCAGGGCTCCTTTGAAGGGGCTGGCAGCTCCCCGTGCCTCAGTTTCCCTCCGCTGTCGCTCCCCGCAGGGTTCAACGTCGAGACAGTGGAGTACAAGAACATCAGCTTCACCGTGTGGGATGTGGGTGGGCAGGACAAGATCCGGCCCCTCTGGAGGCATTACTTCCAAAACACCCAGGGTAGGTGTGACAGGGGACGCCGTGAGGGGACTCGGGGAGCAGGGTGGCCACAGAGACCCCATCAGTGCCCGCTCCTCTCCCCAGGGCTGATCTTCGTGGTGGACAGCAACGACCGGGAGCGGGTGAACGAGGCGCGGGAGGAGCTGATGCGGATGCTGGCGGAGGATGAGCTGCGGGACGCTGTCCTCCTTGTCTTTGCCAACAAGCAGGTGGGTCTGGGGGCGGGGAGGGCCCTGTGGGGGTACTGAGACATCTCCAGGCTGTTAGGGAAGCTATCCAGTGGAGAACTTCCTGTGGCATGAAGGCTGATATCAAAGAGGCTGTGTGACAGAACCACGTCCTCCCCTGTGGCATCAGGGATGGTGGTGGCCCCTGGAGCCATCCCCATGGCACCAGGGTTGGTCTTTAACAGCCCTCTGGCTATCCCTGTGGTGCCAGGGCTGGTGTCTCACATTCCCATGGCAGATTCCTGCTCCTTCCTGTAGCATCAGGGCTGATGATGATCCCCTGGGGCAGAGTTGTGCCTGTGGTATCAGGGCTGATGCCAGCCCCCATGGAGGGGTCGTGTGCATTCCTGCAGTATCGGGCCCTTGTGTGACCTCCCTTGTCTGCTCCAGGACCTGCCCAATGCCATGAACGCAGCAGAGATCACGGACAAGCTGGGGCTGCACTCCCTGCGCCACCGTAACTGGTACATCCAGGCCACCTGTGCCACCAGCGGGGATGGGCTCTATGAGGGCCTCGACTGGCTCGCCAATCAGCTCAAGAACAAGAAGTGAGGGGGGGTCCCCCTGTGCCCCCCCGGCCCCCCTGGGCCGTGCCAGGGCCCCCCCCCGGCCGCCCCCTCCCTGCCCCGGTTGGGTTTTGCTTTCTTCTGGCACCGGTTGCTGTGGGGTTTTTCGCCTTTTTTGGGGTCCCCCTGGTTCCCCTCGGATCTCGTGTGTGCGTGCGTGGAATTAGAGCTCTATATAACGCCCAGGGGGGCAGGGGCAGAGCCCCGGGAGGGTGGGATGGGGGCTGGGGGGGCCACCTCGGCACTGCCCTGCCTGGGGGAGCCGGAGACACCCCATCCCCATGCATGTCCCTGCACCCCTCGCCTTCCTCTGGACCAAATGTGGGGGCAGCAGGGCCATGGGGGGGATTTGGGACTATACACCTCCCCCTCCCTCCCAGCACGCCCTCCCGGCCCCGTGTGCCCCGCCGGGCATCCCACACGTCCCCGGCCCCCCCATGTCACTTCGAGGCAGGTCTCCTCCCCGCAGCGTGACCCCCGAGGAGGGGGGGACACGGGGCTGCCAGGACCCCTGTGGTCCCCCTGGCCATGCCCCCCCTCCTCGCCCTGGCCGCCTGCCCCCCGCCCCATTCCAGCATAGTGATTGTATGTCCCTGCCCCTCACGGACGGACAGTGTCCCCCCCCCCCCCACCACCCCGTACTGTGCCCCCTCCTCCCCAGCACCGTATTTATACCCCTGGTCTGTGCTTGGTGTGACGTGTCGCTGCGGCTCTGCCCTGTCCAGGGACGTGTGTTCTCAGCCCCCCCCCCAGCCCCCTGCGCCTGAGACGGTGGGTGACCTCCCCTGACCCCCCCCTTGGATATTAAACATGTTTTATGTAGTGCTGCTCCTCGTCTCTTCTTCCGCAGCCCCCCCAGCGTGGGGGTCCCGCGGAGGGGACGGTGATGGACAGCCCCAGGCTGGCTTTAATTAGAAAGAGCTTAACGGGGCAGGGGGGGTGAGGTGGGGCTGGCAGGGGGTGAGGGCTCCCCCCCCACTTCCCAGGCTCATCTTTAGGGGAATATTGGATGAAATGGTAAATCCCATTAGCACTAATCCCAGCTGGGGCGTGGGGACGGTGCCAGTGCTGGGATGGGCGCGAGTGGGACTCGGCCCCCCGCCCCCACGCCTACCCCATTTCACCCCCCTGCGTGGGTTAAGGGGGACTGGGTCACATTTGGGGCCAGAGCTGCCATCCCATCCCCATGACCCTCTGGATTGGTGGCTGAGGGGCTGTTGGCCGTGTCGGTGACCAGGGTGTTGTGGTGGGGGGCTCCACCTGCAGAGCCAACGCCAGGGCCTGGAATGGGGGTGACCGGGGCTCCCCAGTGGGCTGAAGGCTGGGGAGATGACATGGGGGAGCTCCAGTGCAGCTGGCCAATACCCCACAGTGGGCTGGGGGTCGTGGAGATGATACTGGGGATCCGAAGTGAGGATGACCGAGGCTCTGGGAGCTGCCTCGGGGGGCTGCAGTGTGGATGACCGGGGCTCCCCGGTGGGTGGGAGCAGCGGAGCCGGCACCGACGCGTTCCCACCGGCTGGACCGACGGCTTTGTGTGGCAAGGGCTGACCCGGCGCCCCTAATCCCATTAGCGCCCCGGGCCCAGCCGCCAGCCCGGCTTCCCCACCTCTCGGCAACCGAGGCTGGTATGTGGGTGCGCCGGTGGGGCCAGCGTGCCGATGCCGTCGTCCGGGAGCTGCACCCGGCGTCAACGTCGTCACCATCGTGGAGCTGCACCGGGTCCGGTGACACCAGTGCCGGCAATTCCCGCAGATACGGGGTGGAGATTCAGGCTGCCCACCGTGTGCCGGTGTGACCCCGCCAGACCGGGGGGATTCCCTGTGTTCCCAGCTCTGTCCTAGGGGCTGCGTATCCCCAGGCACAGGGACCGGGGTTCTGGGGCAGGTTCCGTCCCACCGGGCTCCACCGGCCCGTTGACCCCCCAGCTCGGGCTCAGAGCTCCGCTTCCCTTGTCCTGCACAGCCGGGGCTGGAAGAGCTGGGGAAGTGCCAGAAGAAGGAATGACCTGCGTCCGTCGTGTGCTGGAGAAGGATTCTGGACCCGGGGAGGGGTCCTGGGCCCCGGTGGGTGCCGGTTTCCCCGGGCTGTGCTGCCGCCTGCTGGCACTGGCGGCGCCAGGACACCGGGGCTGCACCCAACCGGTGCCTGGGACGTGTCCCCCGGCCCGGACCCCCGCCCAGACCCTGTGCCTCGACCCCCATTCTGACCGCTCGGTGTGGGCCGAAGCCGCCGGGACGGTCCCCGGGCAGGGGCGGACCCAGGTGCCGGCCGGGGTGCCCACGGAGCGCAGGCGCCCGCGTGGCACCGGGCACCGAGGCTGCGGCCGTTTCTGAGCATCTTTCTGTCCCCCAACTCGCTGGGGCCCGGAGAAGCTGCGTCCCGGGGCCGGTCTCGGTGTGGGGGCAGTCCCGGGGGCGGGGCCCGAGGTGAGGGGCGGTCCTGGTCCCGGTCCCCGTTCCTCCGCCGCCAGCCCAGCCATGCCGTTCCCCGCCGCGCTGCTGTTCCTGGCACTGCTGCTGCCGCCGCCGCCGCTCGCCCGCGCTGCCGAGAGCGAAACCGAAACTGGCACCCGGGAGCTACGGCTGGAAACGATCGTGAGCTCCGGGGGGGGGACGGACGGGGGAACGGGGGCTGCGCGAGAGACACCGGGCACCGGGGAGCCACGCGGCCCCCTTGGGCAGGGAGCTGAGACTGGGGCGGGACCGGCAGGGAACGGCGGCACCGGTGGGACACGGGGCACCGGCGGGCTACTGGGGAGCACCGGAGAGCCCGGCCTGGGCACGGGTCGGGGGGGAGGAGGCACCGGGAGGCCCAGGCTGCGCCGGGGGGAAGCCACGGGGCACCGGGAGGATCGGGCTGCGATGGGAGGGCACCGGGAGGACCGGGCTGTGGCGGAGGAACGCGACGCACCGGGGACAGGGGACCCGGCTGGGAGTTGGGCTCTCGGAGCGCTGGGGGGACCCGTGGGCACGAGGGGTGCGTGGACCCCGAGGCGAGGGGCCCCGTCCCGGTTCTCCGTGACCTCCCCGTTGCAGGTGCCCCCTCCCGAGGGCTGCACGGAGCTGTCGGCGCCGGGGGACACGGTGCACATCCACTACACGGTGCGGGCGGGCGGCGGGAGGAACACGTCAGCACTGCGCTCCGGCGGGCGGGGCGGGGGCCACCGGCACCGGCACCGGCGGGGGGACCTCGGCCGGCTCCGGGGCGGTACCGGGGGTGGTACCGGGGTGGGCAATGGGGCGGTACCGGGGTTGGCAATGGGACGGTACCGTGGTGGAACCGGAGTGGGAGTAGGGGTGGCACCGGGGAGGGCATGAGGGCGGCACGGGGCTGGACAAGGGGATGGTGCCCTGGTGCCAGTGTGAGTGGCATGTGGACAGCCCCAGGATGGGCTCTGGGTGGCACCTGGAGTGGCACAGAGATGACACTGGGGCTGGCGTGGGACAACCCCAGTACGGGCATGGCTGGCACTGGGATCAGCCCGAGGATTACCTTGGGATGACCCCAGCACGGGGAGCGGTGAGAGTGTCCCAGAGTGACACGGAGTGTACTGGGACTGGGATCAGCACAGGGATGGCACAGGGGGGCTACAGGGACTGGACTCAGTACAAGGATGGCACAGGGGGGGCCCCAGGGACTGGGATCTCCACCAGAGCAGCACTGGGAACACGCTGGCAGCCACATGGAGAAAGTGCCAGGGCTGTGTCCCCGGGGGTGACCGTGGCAGTGACTGTGTCCCCCACAGGGCAGCCTGGAGGATGGCCGGATCATCGACTCCTCACTGAGCCGGGACCCCCTCCAGGTGGAGCTGGGCAAGCACCAAGTCATTCCCGGTGAGTGAGCGGCTCAGGAGGAGCCGGATAGGGGGGTAACCAGGGTAATCCCAACCAGCCCCACTCACCCTCATCCCACAACATTACAGGTCTGGAGCAGAGTCTGCTGGACATGTGTGTGGGGTAAGTTGGGATGGGGGACATGGGGGTGGGAAGTGTCCCCGCGCAGTGTCCCCACCACGATTTGTGGCACCAACACTCTCACTTTGGCAGGGAGAAGCGCAGAGCCATCATTCCCCCTCACTTAGCCTATGGCAAGCGGGGATCCCCCCCCACCATCCCAGGTGAGTGCAGCCCTCAGGGTCCCCGTGGGGTCTCTGTGGGGTCCCTGCTCAGGCTGTGCCCTCCTTGCAGGTGACGCGGTGCTGCGGTTCGAGGTGGAGCTGGTGGGGCTGTCCCGGGCCAGTTACTGGCAGAAGGTGGTGAACGATGTGGTGCCACTGCTGTGCCTGGGGCTGGTGCCGGCACTGCTGGGGCTCATTGGGTTCCACCTGTACCGCAAGGCCAGCAGCCCCAAGCTCTCCAAGAAAAAGCAGAAGGAGGAGAAGAGGAACAAAGCCAAAAAGAAATAAAAACCTTCCCCTTGGCATCTGTGGCTGCTCTTCCTGAGGCAGTGATGGGCACAGAGCAGTGGGAAGGGGCTGTGCACCCATGAGGTCCCTGCCTGCTCCAGGGCCTTGATGGGTCGTGTCAGACCTGAGCAGGAGATGACAGACTCAATGAATCCCAGAAATAAGACCCTGGAGCACATTTTCAGGCAGTCTTGCTCTTTTAAGGCATATCCACACAGTGACAGTCCCTGGAATCCCCAAACACCAGGCAGGTCCCTGGTCTGCCAGGGAGCTTCAGCTGGAGCTGGTGGAGCCAGGAATGGGGTCCTGGTGGTTGAGCCTTCCCCAGAGGCTCTCGGGGTGCCCAATGTCCCTGAGTGTGGCTCCCCCACAATGTGGGTCTCATTTCTGGGGATCCAACTTTTGCTTGATGGTGAGGAGGGGGTGGGGGTCTTTGGGCACCTTCTGGTTGGTTGCAGTCCCTGCCAGGTACTGCTGGAGCAGCCTACGCAGCTCCTGGTTCCTGTTTGTCAGGGCTGCCTGTGCCTTCTCCAGCGCCTTCTCCTCCAGCTTCACCTTGTTGAACCGCTGCCAGAACCGCTCCAGCCCCACGTAGTCCCTCATGGCCTGGGGAGAGGCAGAGGGGAGAGTTTGGGGTCTCCACTCCGCCCAAGCACCCAAGCTGGGTGATCCCCAGGGCCGAATCACAGCCCTCATTCCCTGTGGACTGCGGCGGTGCCTCCTCACCCGTGCCAGGGGCTCATCGGGGATCTCCTCCAGGACCCTGCGGGCTTTCTGCTGCTCCCCCTCGGCCAGTGAGGAGGGGTAGAAGGGCAGCACCTTCTCCTCCTCTGTCTCCAGCCTCCGGCACATCTCAGCCAGGCGCAGGATGCGCTGGGCCTGGGGGGAGGACACCAGGAAGGGCAGGTGGGAAGGGACAGCAGGACCCTGGGCACAGGGACATCCCCGCTTAGCACTGCCCAACTCACCTTCTCCACCACCTGCTGCAGCACCTTGAGGGTGGCACTGGACTGGCAAGTGAGCGTGACCAGGTGGGTGTGAGCCGTGGCCCCAGCCTGGCTGACCTGAGCCCGGAGATTCTGGAGCTTCTGGAGGGCGTAGTCCTTGTCATCCCGTAAATTCTGGGTCTGTTCTTCGCTCTCCTGCAGGTGAGCTGCGATCTGGCTCTTAGTGGTTGTAATCATGTCCTGGTGAAACAGAAGGTTGGGTATTGAGGAAAATTCCTTCTTGGAAAGGGTGGCCCACATTGGAATAGGTTGTTTAGGGCAGTGGTGGAGGCACCATCCCTTGAAGTGCTCAGAAAACACGTGGATGTGGCCCCTGGGGACATGGTTTAGTGGTGGCCTTGGCAGTGCTGAGAGAACAGTTGGACTTGATGGTTTTAGAGACTTTTCCAACCTCAATAATTCCATTATTCAATGGCTCAGGCACTGCTCCACAAACTTTTGGGGGGGCCCTGCTTAGCCCAGCCTGTTGTCACCACCTTGCCCTTGGTGGGTTGGACTTGATGGGTCTCAGAGGCTTTTCCAAACTCAAAAATTCCATGGAAAATGAGTGGGGAATGCGGGTGACCCCACTCCCAGCACCACCCAGCACCCTGCCAAAACCTGGAGCATCTGCAGCTTCGTCGCCTGTGCATCAATCTCACGGGAACTCTTCTCACATTTCTTCTTCAGCTCCTCGAACTCCACCTTCTTCCTCTCTGTGGCCTGGGCGTAGCTCCGCCGGGCCTTCTGGATCTGGTCCCACAGCACCTCCAGCCTGGCCACGAGCTGCAGCCGGCTGTACTGCTGGTCCTGCCAGCACTGGGGACACACGGGTTACACCCCCAAACCTCCCTTGCCACCCCTAAAAGCGCCTTGAAGCTCCCTTGTGCCCCCTGCCTTGTTTTTGATGTCATCCCGGGCGCTCTGGAAGTTCAGCATGGCCTCATGGTTGCTCCTGGCGTGATCCTGCTCCGAAGCCAGTGCCATGTCCTGCAGGCAGCAGCTTTCCCAGTCTTGCTGCTCCAGAATGGTCCTTCTGTGGAGACACATGGCAGGACAAAGGGTTTCTTCCCCGAAAGAGATGCTGCGGGGATCCCAGTGGGGCAAGGGGAGGCTCAATTCCATCCTAGGAGAGCCCACGGGTGCCACTGTCACCCCATTCCCCTTCTCCCCCTGAAATTCCACACCTCTCAGCCTCAAACTCGGCCTTCAGGGCGTCCACCTGGGCATTAAACCCCTCTTCCAGGTAGCCCAGGCGGCAGCGCTGGAGGTGCAGCAGTTGGTCCATGAGGTGCAGGTGGCTGCGCAGGGCTCGGTTCTGCTGCTCGTCTGCTTCCTTCAGGTCGCTGACGAGCGTCTGGGGAGTTTTGGGGGGTTCATGTGTGTTCCCTGGCACCCCCCCTCCCTGCCAGCCCCGCAGCCACCTCAATGACGCCATCCTTGCAGTCCATGACCCGTGAGAAGGTCTGACTGAGGATCTCGATGTCCTGGCGCAGTTCTTGGTCCTTGGCCTTGCGCTGGGCCAAGCGCCAGAGCGTGTGGACCTTGTGGAGACCCCACATGCTGCTCTGCTCCTCGCGGGCCAACTTGTCCTGTGGAGGGGCAGTGAGAGGTGGGAAAAGGGCAGGAGTGGGGTTGGGGCTGCCTCTGGTAGCAGGATTGCAGCAGAACAGGGGCAGCCCCAGCCCTGGTGGGGATAAAGGGGGCGTTTTCTGGGGAAAGGTGGTTTGGGGGCTTAGGGGGGTGGAGTTTGGAGGCGACTGGGGGAGGCTGCAGTGGGGCCCAGACCTGCAGGAAGCGAGTGAGCAGTTCCCGCTTGGCTTTGGCCGCCTCCTCCTCAGCCAGCGCTTGTGTCTGCAGCAGCAGCAGCTCGGCCTCGGCCGCCGTGGGGAGCGTGGGGGCCACCGTGGAACGGGGCCCCGCCATGGCTGGAGAAAGGGACACAGTAGGAGGGGTCGGGGTCTGCGTGGTGGCCTCTCCACGGCCCCCCCAGGCCCGTTCCCCCTGCCCACCTCCAGCTCCCGCTCCAGCCCCCCCACACCATGGGGTACCCCCAGATGCCATAACCTTGTGGCCACCCCCGTCTCCCTCTCCAGGCTCCCCCAGTCCCATTTCCTTGCTCACCCCTAACTCCCCCTCCACTTGGGAGTACCCCCAGACCCCATCAACCCCTGCTCATCCCCATTTCCCCTTCCAGTGACCCCCCCAGACCTGTTTCCCATCTCCCTCCTCAGGCCTCCCTCCAAGGCCCATTTGTCCATCTCCATCTCCAGAGCTCACCCCCTCTAGGCTCACCCCCCCCTCCTTCCCCAGCTCCCCCAGCGCCCACCGCCCCTTGCCCACCCCCATCTCCGCCTATGGGGTCTCCCACCCCCCTTTGGGGTCCCGGCCCCGGTACCAGCCCCGGTGCCGGCCCCGCTCCCGCGTCCCTCCGGTCTCCCAGCAACGGCCGCTTCTGGTCGGGGGCGGGGCCTCGGCCGCACTTCCGCCCTGACCCGCACGGGCGCCCCCTGGCGGGCAAGAGCGCGCTCGCACCCCCACTGGGCGGGTCCCGCCGGTTCTGCCTCTCCGCCATTGGCCGGGGCTTCGGGATTCCCAGCGGTGATTGGCGGGCGGGCGCCGCCGTGGGCGGGCCCTGGGGCCGGTGAGTATATAAGGGCGCTGCAGCGGCGGGGCGCAGGGCGGTGGGTGGGTGAGAGTGGGGGGTGTGTGTGTGCCGGCCGCCGCCATGCGGGAGCGGAGGCCGGCACCGGCCGCTCCGGCCCGGTGCAAGCTGGTGCTGGTGGGTGACGTGCAGTGCGGCAAAACAGCCATGCTGCAGGTGCTGGCCAAGGATTGCTACCCCGAGGTGAGCCCAGATCAGGGCACCGGGAACCGGCAGCGGGCACCGGCAAGCGGGACCGGGCGCTGACGCTCTCGGTGCCATTGCAGACGTACGTGCCCACCGTGTTTGAGAACTACACGGCGTGTCTGGCCAGCGAGGAGCAGCGGGTGGAACTGAGCCTCTGGGACACCTCCGGTACCGGGGGACACACGCGCGGTGCATGTTTGGGGGGCTGGCGGGGGCTCTGGTACCGGTGGAGCGGGGCGGGGGCTGCCCCGGCCCTGGAGGGGCTGATGGGGTTGTTTGCTGGGGAAGGTGATTTGGGGTTTCGGGGGATTGGGAGGCTGCAGTGAGCGGGGGGTCGCTGCAGTGAGATGTTTTGGCGTCCCGAGGGTGTTTTGGGGACCTGCAGCGTGGGGCGGGGGGGGGGGCGTTGGTGACCGTAGTGAGGTCTTGGTGATGTTTTGGGAAGCCGGGGGTGTTTTGTGGTCCCTGCGGTGGCGGAGGGGAGCTGCTGGGGGGGCTTCAGATCTGGGGTCATGTCCCTGGGTGCGCGGGGCGTAGGTACTCCCCAGGGACACACTAGGGGGTCACAGAAGGCTGAACCCCTTCCTTGGGGGGATCCCCGCACCGCTGAGCCCCCTCCGGGTGGGGTCCACGCTGCTCCCTGCGCCCTGCCTGTGGATGGGGTGAATTACGGGAGATCCCGGTGTTGTCCTTCCCTGGGCACCCCAAAGAGTTGGGGGGGTCGGGGCAGCCCTGCCCGGTGCTGCAGTGTCCCCCCTCTAGCGGGGGGGTCCCCGCCGGTCCCCGGTTGCCATGGCGATGCGCTGGCGCAGCCTCTTTGCTATTCTGTGCACGGAGCGTCTGGGCTGCGAAACCCCTCCGAGGCCTTTAGGGGGTCGGGGGGGGGGGTGGAGGGGAGGGGCATCCCGGACCCCCCCACCCCACTGACCCCCCTCCCTCACCCCCTGCGCTGCGTCCCCCGCAGTCCCCGGTGCGGTGCTGGTGGTGGCTCCGTGCCCCCGAGGACCCCGAGAGGGTGGCAGCGTTTGCCACCCCCTCCTCCGGCTTCCCCCCCCACCCCGATACCCCTCGGTGCTGCCGGGGCTCCCCAAAATGGGGGGCGGGGGGAGCTGTTACATAAACACCGCGGAATCCATTTCCCGCTGCCTCGTGAATGCGACGTTGATGGGCTGCGGGCACGGAGGTGGCGTTTTGGGGGGGTTCCAGAGCTGTGCCCCCCTCCCCGGCACGAGGGGGGTCGCGTCCCTTTTGGGGGGCTCTAGAGCTGTGTGGCCGTCTGTCCCTTTTGGGGAGCTGTGTCTGTTTTGGGGGTTTCTGTGCCTTTTGCGAGGCTCTAGAGCTCGGTGTACCCACCTCAGGCACGAATAGGGTTTGGGGTTTTTTTGAGGGGGTCTAGAACTGTGTGTCCCCCTGTCCCTTTTGAGGTGCTGTGTCTGTTTTAAAGGACTCTAGGGCTGTGTTCTCCTGTCCCTGTTGGGGTTCTCCAGAACTGTGAACCCCCCATGCTGGGCAGGAGTGGGGTTGTGTCTATTTTTGAGGGCTCTGTTCTTTTTGGGGCGGCTCCAAGTCAGTTCACCCCACCCCAGGCAGGAGCTGGCTTTATGTCTTTTGGGGGGGGCTATGTCCCTTTTGAGGGGCTCCAGAGCTGTGTCCCTATGTCCTTCTTGGGGTTCTCTAGAGCTGTGAGCTGCCACCCTGAGCGGGAAGGGAGCTCTGTCTGTTTTGGGGGTCTCTAGAGCTGTGACCCCATCCCAGACAGGAATGGGGCTGTGTCTCTTTGGGGGGCTCTAGAGCTGCACCCCCATCCCGAGCAGGAATGGGGCTATGTCCATTTTGGGGGTCTCTGTCCCTTTTGGGGTTCTCTAGAGCTTTACCCCAAGCAGGAATGGGGCTGTGTCTGTTTTGGGGGTTTCTAGAGCTGTGCCCCCACCCTGAGCAGGACAGGGGGGCTGTGTCCCTTTGCCAGACCCCCTTTCCCATATCCCTGGGGTGGGGAGGCTGAGCAGTGACACCCCCTTTTCCCCCAGGCTCTCCCTACTATGACAACGTGCGTCCCCTGTGCTACAGCGACTCGGATGCTGTCCTGCTCTGCTTCGATGTCAGCCGCCCCGAGACCCTCGACAGTGCAGCCAAGAAGGTGGGGAGGGGGCTCAGGCCCCAGGACAGCGTCCCCGTGGGGTTTTGGGGGGCTCAAGGATGCGGGGACACCGATGCAGGGCGATCCCTGTGAGTTTTGGAGGATTTAGGGACACAAGAAGACTGACCCAGAGTCCCCGTGATGTTTGGGGGACTCAGAGATGTGGGGACACCAGCCCAGGGGGGTTCTTGTGAGGTTTGGGGGACTCACAGACACAGGGACACTGACCCTGTGGGGTTTGTGGGGCTCAGAGATGTAGGGGCACCAGCCCAGGGGGTCCCTGTAGGCTTTGAGTGGTGCAGGGGAACAATCTGGGGTGATCCCTACAGGGTTTGGAGTGCACAGGGACTTTGTCCTTGGAGGTCCCTGTGGGGTTTGGGGGCTCAGGAATGCAGGGACACGGTCTGGGGGGGGATTCTGTGAGGTTGGGGGACGTTGACCTGGGAGTTCCATCAGGGTTTTGGGGATTCAGGGCTGTTGGGACTCTGTCCTGGGAAGTCCCTGTGGGGTTTGTGGTGCCCAGAGAGACTGAGCCAGGGGTTTCCTGTGGGATTTGGGGATGCAGGGCTGGGGCACACTCTCCCTGGGGATCGCTTTGGGAGACTCAGGGCCATGGGGACACTGTCCTGGGGATATTTCTGTGGGGTTTGGAGGGGCTCAGGGATGTGGGAACACTGTCCTGGGAATATTTTTGTGGGGTTTGGGGTGTGCTGACACATGGAGACACCAACCCTCTGGGGTGACAGGGAGAGGGTTTTGGGGTGCCCTGTCCCTGAGAGCAGCGCTGTGCCCTCACTCCTCAGTGGAAAGCAGAAATCCTGGATTATTGCCCCAACACACGGGTGCTGCTCATCGGGTGCAAGACAGACCTACGGACAGACCTGAGCACCCTCCTGGAGCTCTCGCACCAGAAACAGGCGCCCATCTCCTACGAGCAGGTCAGGGGAGCCCGGAGTAAATCTGGCTTTGGTGGAATCACGGGGGATTGGGTTTGGGGTGTCCTGGTGGTCTGGTGCGGGGGTGGATTTGGTGGGGTCCTGGTGTTTTCGGGAGGGTGGGGTTGGGGTGTCCTGGTGTTTGTGGTGGTGATTTTGGGGTCTCAGTGATCTGGTGTGGGGGTCAGTTTGGGGGGATCCCGATGTTTGTCGGGTGGGTTTTGGTAAATCCCATTATTTGCACAGGGGTCAGTTTGGGGTATCCTGGTGTTTGTAGGGGTGATTTTGGGGTGTCTCGGTGGTCTGGTGTGGGGGTCAGTTTGGGGGGCTCCTGGCGTTTGTACAGGGGTCAGTTTGGGGTGTCCCAGTATTTGTGGGGGTGGGTTTTGGGGTGTCCCAGTGTTTGCACAGGGGTCATTTTGGGGTGTCCCGATGTTTGTGAGGGGTGTGTTTGGGGTGTCCTGATGGTTTGGTGCAGGGGTCAGTTTGGGGGGATCCCGGTGTGTGCACAGAGGTCAGTTTGGAGGATTCCAGCCTTTGCAAGGGTGGGATTTGGGGGATCCCGGCGTCTGTGGGGGCGGATTTGGGGTGTCCCGGTGGTCTGACACAGGGCTGTCCCCAGGGCTGTGCGGCCGCCAGGCAGTTGGGAGCCGAGGGATACCTGGAATGCTCGGCCTTCACCTCGGAGAAGAGCGTCCACAGCATCTTCCGGACCGTGTCCGGCATCTGTCTCAGCAAAGCCCCCCCGCAGCCCCCCCGCAGCCCCCCCCGCAGCCTCTCCAAGAGACTCCTGCACCTCCCCAGCCGCTCCGAGCTCATCTCCTCCACCTTCAAGAAGGAAAAAGCAAAAAGCTGCTCCGTCATGTGAAGGGGGGAAGGGAATGACCCCACACACAAACCTTTGGACCCCCCCCCAAGCCCCTGGAATGGGGTGGGGGGGCTGGACAGGGCCCTGGAGATCCCCCCACTAAAGGAAGATGGGGGGTGCTGCCCTCCCCTTGCACCATTGCCCTGCCAGCCCCACAGCCTGGGGGGCTGCCCCCGTGGGAGGGGGGGGCTGGGGGGTGTCTTCACCTGGTCCCCAACCCTGAGGGAGTCCCTGGGGGGTTTGGGGTGCACAGGACCCTGGGGAGATCAACCCGGGGGGGTTCCCTGTGGGGTTTGGAGTGCCCAGACCCTCAGGGACATAAGCCTGGGATGGTCACTGCGGGGTTTGGGGGACACAGGGACACTGTCCTGGGGATCCCTGTGGGGTTTGGGGTGCACATCATGGGACTCATCCATGGACTCATCCTGTTTTCTCCCCCTTTACCCCATCCCTCATCTGCTGCTTGGCCCTGGGGGACCCTGGTGGGTTGGGGAGGGGGGCTGTTTTATGGACTGTCTTTGGGGGGTGTCTCTGTTCCATGTCAGTGTTATTAAAAAGCTTATTTATTATCAGAAATATAACACCTACCTACGTGCAGCCCTGCCTGGCCCTATGTTTTGGGGAGGGATCCTGGTTTTTGGAGGGTGTTGGGAGTTTCAGGGTGTGTTGGTGTCACTGGTGATGGTGACACCGACGTGGGCCTGTGCTGTCACCCCTGGGTGCTGGTGCAGAAGGCAAAATCCCTGGGGTGATGGGGTGTCTTTGGCAGGGTGCCAGAAGGGTCCCCCCACCTCTTCTGCTGCCCCCTGACTCTGCCTGGGACCCCCCTATCTTGTGAATGGGGGTCTGGGGCTCCTGGCCGGACACTGATCTGGGGGTCTCTGCGATTCTGGGGTGCACAGGGCTGTGGGGACCCTGACCTGGGGCGGTCCCCGTTGGATTCGGAGTGTGCAGGGACCTGGGGGACACTGACTCGAGAGGGTCCCTCCAGGATTTGGGATTCTCTGGGCGGCGGGGATACGGCCCCGGCGGCCTCACCTGGGTGCGCAGGAGGTCCCTGCGGGATGTGGGGGGCTCAGGGAGGCGGGGACACCGTCCCGAGGGACTCTTTGCAATAGGGCGGGGGGAGCGGCCGCGCAGCGGAAGGATCACGAGGCGCGGCGGTACTGCGACCGCGCAGGGGCGCTGGGAACGCGCGGGGGATGCCGGGAACTGTAGTCCATTGACGCGAGGGCTGCCGGGAGCCGTAGTCCCGTAGTGTCCCGGCATGCCCTGCGGGCCCGGCAGATATGGCGGCGGCGCGGCGGCGCTGAACCGGGAGCCGCGGCGGTGAGCGGAGAGCGGTGGGAGTGAGCGGGGGCATTACAGGAACACCCGGGGGACCTGTTCGGGGCCCAGGGCCTGGAGAGCCCTGGTGCCGCCGCACCGGGCAGTGCCCCGGTAGTGGGCACCGCGGCAGGGCCTGGAGCGCCGTTGCGCCGCTTCCCCCGCGCCTCCCGGAGCCCTTTCGGGGTCCCCCAGGCCTTCCCGCGCCCACCCCCTCCAGCCTCCCTGTGCTCTCTCGGGGTCCCTCCTTCCCTCTGCGTTCTCTGCTCGGGGCCCCCCAGCCCTTCCCGCTCTTTCCTGGGGTTCCTCTGTGCCCTCTCGGGGATCCCCCAGGCCTCCCCACTCCTTCCTCAGGGTCCCTTTGCACTCTCCCCGGGTTCCCCAGCTCTCCCTGCTTGTTTTTGGCGTCTGCCTGTTCCCTCCCCTCCTTCAACATGTCCCCATTCCCTCGCGAGGGGTTTTTGGCCTTCTTGGGGTCCCTCTGTGGCTCCTCTGGGTCTCACAACCCTTCTCTCTCCCTCCTGGGTCTCCACTGCTGCTCAGTGCCCTCCCTGGGGCCCCCATTTAGCCCAAATTCCCTCCCAGCCCTGCGCGCTCCCTCTGCACCCCCCGACCCCCCCCGCTCTGACCCCTCCCCACAGATGGCCGGAGAACTGGCGGACAAGAAGGATCGGGATGCATCCCCGGTGAAGGAGGAGAGGAAACGTTCCCGCTCCCCTGACCGGGAGAGGGAGCGGGACCGGGACCGCAAGAGCTCCCCGGCCAAGGACCGGAAGCGACACCGATCCCGCGACCGGAGACGGAGCCGCTCGCGCTCTCGGTCCCGCTCCAAGTCCACGGAGAGGTGAGGCGGGTCCAGGGCTCCCTGGGTTTTTGGGAAGAGCTTTGACAGCCTCACAGAGGGTGAGTGAGAGCTCTGGGGCCATGCTGTGATCCCCCCATTCCTCAGGGATCGGCGGCACAAGGAGCGGGACCGTGACCGCAGCAAGAAGGAGCGGGACAGGGACAAGGATGGGCACCGGCGGGACAAGGACAGGAAGCGATCCAGGTGGGTCCTGTCGCTTTTTTAGGGATTCTCACCGTCCTCTAAATCCCCTGGAAGTTGGGGATCCCCTAGGGCTTTGTCTGGTGTCTTATTTCGCGCTGTTTTCCTTGCAAGTTTGTCCCCGGGCAGGGGGAAGGACTCCAAGTCTCGGAAGGATCGGGAGGCACGGAAAGCAGAGGAAGAGGAGGAGAACGCCCTGAAGAAGGAGAAAGTGAGGAAGGGGTGGATGGGGCTTGGCTGGGAATGGTGCTCCAGGGAGATCCAGGTCCCTGGCGAATGGTTCCAGGGGATTGATTCACATCCCTGGGAGTGGTGCTGACATCTCTGGCCTCACTTCCAGGCACAGCCACTGTCCTTGGAGGAGCTGCTGGCGAAGAAGAAGGCAGAAGAGGAGGCAGAAGCCAAGGTGGGAGCAGCAACAGGAGCCTGTTCCCTCTGCTGGGGGTGTGGATATTTGCAGGGACACCTCGGGGGGGGAATAGGGAGGGCTGGGGACTTGGGAATGCAGAGGAACCCCAGAAGGAAGCAGGGAGTGCCAGGGAACACTGGGAGGGATCATGGGATGGAGCAGGGAGGGCTGGGGGACTTCGAAGGGTGCAGAACAGGTGGGCCAGGGAGGGCACATGGGAGGCTGTGGAGGCACAGGAGGGAGAGGGGAGGCTTGGTGGACCCCCAGGAGGGAGCAGAAGGACCATGGGAAGGAACAGGGAAGGCTGAGGGGTCTGGTGATGGGCACAGAGGGACCCTAGGAGGGAAGGGAGGGCTGGGGGACACACGGAGGGAGCAGAGAGACCCCTGGGAGGGAGTGGAGAGGTCTGGGGGATCCTGGGAGTGCGAGGAGGAACCCGGGAGGGAGAGGGGAGGCCTGAGGGTTCCCAGGAAGAAGCAGAGAAGGCTGAGGGGACCCTCAGCAGCACGGAGGTGGCAGCCAGGCCCAGTGTGACGCTGCCTCTCTCTCATTCCAGCCCAAGTTCCTGTCCAAGGCGGAGCGGGAGGCCGAGGCCCTGCGGCGGCGGCAGCAGGAGGTGGAGGAGCGGCAGCGGCTGCTGGAGGAGGAGAGGAAGAAGAGGAAACAATTCCAGGAGATGGGCAGGAAGATGCTGGGTAAGGGCTTATCCCTGGAGCCCCCCCACCCAGCCCTCGGGGCTGGTGCTGGCTCTGAGCCCCTTCCCCTGCTCCCCAGAAGACCCCCAGGAGCGTGAGCGTCGGGAGCGCCGGGAGCGCATGGAGCGGGAGACCAACGGCACCGAGGACGAGGAGGGCAGGCAGAAGATCCGGGAGGAGAAGGACAAGAGCAAAGAGCTCCACGCCATCAAGGTGGGGCTGGGAGCTGGGCTGGGGGGGCCGAGGGGATGATGGGGGGTCCCACTGAGCCTGGGGTCCTGCAGGAGCGGTACCTGGGGGGGGTGAAGAAGCGCCGGCGCACGCGGCACCTCAACGACCGCAAGTTTGTGTTTGAGTGGGATGCATCAGAGGACACGTCCATCGACTACAACCCCCTGTGAGTGCTGGGCTGCCCTTAGGGCTAGGGGTGTCCCTGCAGGGTGCAAGGCAGCCCCCAGCCCTGCTCCTGACGCTCCCACTCTGCTCCAGGTACAAGGAGAGGCACCAGGTGCAGCTGCTGGGCCGCGGCTTCATTGCCGGCATCGACCTGAAGCAACAGAAACGGGAGCAGTCGCGGTTCTACGGGGACCTGATGGAGAAGAGGCGGACGCTGGAGGAGAAGGAGCAGGAGGAGTGAGGCTTTGGGGAAGTTGGGAGGGTGCTGAAGGGTGTATGGGGTCCTGGCTGGCTTAGCTTGGCTGGGATGTGGAGCTGGGCTGCAGCAGGTCCTGCAGGAAATTGACAGAAAGGTTTTAGAGGCACAGGGTGAGCCTTATCCCCTCTTTCTTTCCCCTTCCTCACCCTCCTTATTCCCTTTTGTCATCCCTTTCCTCGCTCTACCCTCATTCTTCTTTCTCATCTCTCTGTCCTCGTTCCCATTTCTCCCATCCCCTTTTCCTGTCTCATTTCTCCCATTCCCTTTTCATTTTCCTTTCCCTATCCCGTTTACCCCATCCCACTTTCTCCCATTCCCTTTTCCTATCGCTTTCTGCCCATCATGCTTTCCTTGTTCCTCTCCCTTTTCCCCATCTCACTTTCCCCATCTCTCTCCCCTGTCCCTTTCCACCCTCCCTCCCCTTCCTCCGGCCAGGGCTCGGCTTCGGAAGCTGCGGAAGAAGGAGGCCAAGCAGCGCTGGGATGACCGGCACTGGTCCCAGAAGAAGCTGGACGAGATGACGGACAGGGACTGGCGCATCTTCCGCGAGGATTACAGCATCACCACCAAGGGGGGCAAGATCCCGAATCCCATCCGCTCCTGGAAGGACTCCTCCCTGCCCCCCCACATCCTGGAGGTCATTGACAAGTGTGGATACAAGGTGGGCACGGAGAGGGGCGGCTGGGGAGGGGGAAAAGGAAAAAGGATTCAGAGAGAGGGAACGGGGGAAGTTCTGTTCCCAACCTGCTCCCCCCGGCAGGAGCCGACCCCGATCCAGCGCCAGGCCATCCCCATCGGGCTGCAGAACCGGGACATCATCGGCGTGGCCGAGACCGGCAGCGGCAAGACAGCGGCGTTCCTGATCCCACTGCTCGTGTGGATCACCACCCTGCCCAAAATCGACCGGTGCGGGGCGGGACACTGCCCGTGGCACGGGGTGGGGTGGTGGGGTGACACTGCAGAGGTGTCAGGACAGGGTGGCACTGTGGAGGTGACAGGGTGACACTGCAGAGGGGTCGGGACAGGGTGGCACTTAGGGGATTGAGGCAGAGTTACAGGGTAACAGTGCAGTGGCAGGATGATACTGCAGAGAGGTTGGGACAGGGTGGCACTGTGGAGGTGATAGGATGGGGTGACAGGGTGACATTGCGGAGGGATTGAGGCAGGGTTACACGGTGACATGGCAGAGGGGATGGGGTGACACTGGAGGGCATCTACGTGGCATCGTGGGTGACACAGCCATATCCTGCCATGCTGCAGCATCGAGGAGTCAGACCAGGGGCCCTACGCCATCATCCTGGCCCCCACCCGTGAGCTGGCACAGCAGATTGAGGAGGAAACCATCAAATTTGGGAAACCCCTGGGCATCCGCACCGTGGCCGTGATTGGTGGCATCTCCCGCGAGGACCAGGGCTTCCGGCTCCGCATGGGCTGCGAGGTGAGTGGGGGGCTTTGGAGAGGATCCAGGGGGGTGGCTCAGCCCTGGGCTGCTCCCACCAACCCGCCCTGGCCCCCCAGATCGTCATTGCCACTCCGGGCCGGCTCATTGATGTTCTGGAGAACCGGTACCTGGTGCTGAGCCGCTGCACCTACGTGGTGCTGGACGAGGCCGATCGCATGATTGACATGGGCTTCGAGCCCGACGTGCAGAAGATCCTGGAGCACATGCCCGTCACCAACCAGAAACCCGACACCGACGAGGCCGAGGACCCCGAGAAGATGTTGGCCAACTTTGAGTCTGGAAAGCACAAGTACAGACAGGTGGGTATGGGCAAGGCGGGGACTAGGAAGGCTCCTTTGGGGCTGGGAGGGACAATTTGGGTTTTTGGGGAAAGGATTGAGGGAATGGGAGTCACATTTCTGCTCTGTGGAGGAATGTTCCTGCCCCACAGTGGATGTTCCTGCCCCATGAGGGGTCATTCCTGCCCCCCAAGGGGATATTTTTGCCCTATGGGGGGCATTTCTGCTCCATGAGGGACAATCCTGCCACACAGGAAGATATTCCTGCTCCATGGGGGAGCATTCCTACTCTTCTGGGGTCATTCCTACCTCATTGGGGGTTGCTTCTGCTTCATGGGGAAAGTTCCTGCTGCACCAGGGTCGTTCCTATTTCATGGAGGGATGTTTCTGCTCAATGGGAGGACATTCCTGCCCCACTGGGGTCATTCCTGCTTCACTGAGGGATGTGCCTGCCCCATGGGTGATGTTCCTGCTCCATGGGGGGGGGGAACATTCCTGCCCCATCAGAGTCATTCCTACCTCACTGTGGGATGTTCCTGCTCCGTGGAGGGATGTCCTTCATGGGGGACGTTCCCAGCTCACTGCCCTGTTCCCTTGCAGACTGTCATGTTCACGGCCACCATGCCACCAGCAGTGGAGCGCCTGGCCCGCAGTTACCTGCGGCGCCCGGCCGTGGTTTACATCGGCTCCGCCGGCAAACCCCACGAGAGGGTGGAACAGAAAGTTTTCCTCATGTCCGAGTCCGAGAAGAGGTGGGGAGCACAGGATTTGGGGATGGCCTTGGGGGTTGGAGGGTGAAGTGGGCCCTCTGCAGGGTTCTTCAGCATCTCTTTGCCCAGCTATCTCTTCCTCCTCTTTCTCTTCTACAGGAAGAAGCTCTTGGCCATCCTGGAACAGGGCTTCGACCCACCCATCATCATCTTCGTCAACCAGAAGAAGGGCTGCGATGTGCTGGCCAAGTCCCTGGAGAAGATGGGGGTGAGTCTGGAGTGGGGGGGGGGGTCACCCTGAGCCCTGTGTCCCTTGTCCCCACGGTCCAACACCTGGGGCTCCCTGATGTGTCCTCTGTTGACCTCCCCTGTTCCCACAGTACAATGCCTGCACCCTGCACGGTGGGAAGGGCCAGGAGCAGCGAGAGTTCGCCCTCTCCAACCTCAAGGCCGGGGCCAAAGACATCCTGGTGGCCACAGACGTGGCCGGACGTGGCATCGACATCCACGACGTCTCTATGGTGGTCAACTACGACATGGCCAAGAACATCGAGGGTGAGGCTGGGGGGACACTGAGGGGGTGCCCAGCCCTGGTGCTGCCTGTGCCGGTGGGGCTGTGGGAGATGTGCTGCCCACGCTGGGGATGCTTGGCCCTGGTGTTACCTGCACACCTGGAGGGGCTTTGGGGGGTTGCCCAGCCCTGGTGCTGCCACGCTGAAGAAGCTGTGAGGTTTCCCAGGCTTGGTACTGTGTGTACAGGGCGTGCCTGGCCCTAGTACTACCCTCACCAAGGGGCTTGCAGAGGTGCCCAGCCCTGGTTCTTGGGACCGAGGGGATGCCCAGCCCCAGGGCTGAAGATGTGAGGGGTGCCCAGCCCTGGTGCTGCCTGTGTCAGGGGATGGAGAGGGTTCCTGGCATTGATTCTTGGGGGTGGGGGCGTGCTCAGCTCTGATGCTGCCTCACCCAGGGGGCTGTGGGGGCGTCTGTTCTGGTTACTGGGAGTGCAGGGAGTGCCTGGTCCTGATACTGGGTGTGCAGGGGGTGTCTGGCCCAGGTTCTGATGGTGTGGGGGATGCTTGGCTCTGGTACTGGCGGTGTGTGGTGTGCCCAGCCCCAGTGCTTCCACACCGAGGGGGCTGTGGGGTGCCCAGCCCTGGTACTGGGAGTGCAGGGAGGCCTTCAGGGAGTGCCCAGCCCAGGCACTGCCCACACTGAGCCCTTCATTTTCCTCCCGCAGATTACATCCACCGCATTGGGCGGACAGGCCGAGCAGGGAAGAGCGGTGTGGCCATCACCTTCCTCACCAAGGAGGACTCCACGGTGTTCTACGACCTCAAACAGGCCATCTTGGAGAGCCCCGTGTCCTCATGCCCCCCCGAGCTGGCCAACCACCCCGATGCCCAGCACAAGCCAGGCACCATCCTCACCAAGAAGCGGCGGGAGGAAACCATCTTTGCCTGAGGTCCCACTGGCCCCTCTTTGTCACAACAGGACCAGCAAGGCTGCCAGGACTGCTCTGGCTGTTCTTTTCCCAGCTCTTTGTGCAACCCAAGGACTGCCCACAAGCAGAGACTGGCGCTGGGATTATCCCAAAATATCCCCCCTGTTCTCCTGGTCCCCCTCCCCACTTTCCCCATGGAGCGGAGGAGTTGCTGGAGGCTGTTTGGGGGCCGGTCCCTCCCTGCTGCCAGGGTGGGGCTGTTTTTTGGGCTGTTCTGGGAACTGTCTGCACCTCATCCTTTGGGTTTTTGTTTTTTTTTTTTGTAGCTGAAGCTCCAGGCTGCAGGGAATAAACCGGCAGCGGTGTTACCAGCGTTGCCTCCTCGTCCTCTCCCTTGCCTGGGTGCCACCTCCCGTGGGGACAGAAGCCAGCAGTGCCCAAAAGGAGCACTTTGAGGTGCTCAGCACCCACCATCACTGTCCCTCCACCCCCCCAGACCAGGTTCCCCCCATGTCCCCTCCACAGACAACGGACACCAGCACCTCTGAGTACTCGTGTGTTTCTGAAACCAGTTACAGGGAAATCAGTGCTTTCTACAAAAGAAATTATAACAAATCTGTGGCCCCCAGCCCATTCCCCCCCCTCCCCACCAATAATGGCCGCGGGGGGGGCTCAGCCCACGCCAGGACCCCCGGCCGAGGGCAGTGGGTGCCGTATTTACAGGACTGTGGTGACGTGCGGTGACAGCGTGGGGACATCAGGGACAGGGCAGTGGGTGCAAGCATGGAGCAGCCCCCACACCCCGTGCAGGCCCCCCACTCTGTCCCCCCCATGCCGAGGGGCAGGAGCGGTGTGGCTGCGGTGACCGGGGCGGGGGAATCGGTGCAGAGCGAAGTGAGTGGTGTGACCCACTCCTCCCAGGGGTCCCATGCAGGGGTGGGGAGGGGTCAGGCCAGGTCCCGGGGGTGAGCAGGCACCTTCCCTTTCTTCCTCTGTGTGGGGTGGGGGATGCTGCTACAACTGCCCCCCCTCCTTACCTCCCCTTTTTGAGGGGGGGCACCCACTGTCCATGGCAGCTGCCCTGCCGAGAATGAGCCGACCTGTGATGCAGAGCCCGGGCTGGGGGGACACTGAGGCAGGGCGAAGGCATGTGTCTGTCCCCAGGTTCCCCAAAACTTTGGCGGGGAGTCCCAGGGCATCCTGGCCGCCGGGCCCCCCCGCCCCCGCTGTGCTTATGGCTGAAGACGTGCCCGGGGGGCCGGGCGAGAGGAAGCTGCCGGTGCGGAGTTCGATTGTCTGAGCACCCCCAGCGCGGGGCTGGGGCGAGGCGAGGACCGCCCGGGGTTTGGGGGGGGCCGGTTCCCAGCCGTGCCCCCCCCACCCCACCCACCCCACCCCTAATAGCTGTCCTTGGCCCAGGGCCGGCTGCGCTGCCAGTTCCTGTCGTGGTTGCGCTCGCTCGGGCGCTCCGGCGTGCCGGGACCGCTGCCGTGGTGCCGGTGGGGCTGGTACAGGTCGGGGTAGGGGTCTCCGTACTCCTCCTCCTCCTCCAGGTGCCGCGAGCTGCGCTGGGATGTGGCCCCCCAATGCTGGGGCGAGGTGTCCCCCGCTTCATCCGATGGCATCAGGCTGTCGTGCTCCAGCGGCGAGTGCTCGCCCCGCTCCCCCAGCAGCTGCTGGCTCTGCGGGCAGGGAGGGGCTGCGGGGGCGGCGCGGTGGGGGCTGCGTGTGCCCCTCCCCGGGCCCTGGCACCCTGTGCTGGGTCCCCGTGGGGAGCAGGGAGGGGGCTGGGGAGCAGCCTGGCCACCCAGTGCTGGTCGCCATAAGGAGCACGGAATGGGGCTGTGTGTCCCCAGTTCTGATCTGTGCACCCCCCACCCTGGTCATGGACCCCTGTACCAGCTGCCCGGGGGGAGCAGGGAGGGGGCTCTGGGGACAACTGTGGGGGGTTCCCCAACCCCAGCACCCCTGGGCTGAGTCCCCATGGGAGCAGTGGGGGACTGTGTGTTCCCCCCATGCCCTCCCCCAGTGGGGAGCAGGGAGGGCCCATGGGGTTACCTGCAGGCCTGGCAGTCCGGTGGGCGAGGGGACAGCGTGGGGGGCATGTGGTGGGTGGTGCGTGGCACGCCAGTAAACCTCCAGGTACTCAGCCAGGTGCTCACAGGCATCCTCCAGCTGGTTCTCATCCAGGATCACATCAAAGAGCTCCTGGGGGAGCAGGTGAGAGGGGTCAGGGAGGGCTCCGGGGTCCCCCCAGGCATCCCCAGGGTGGAGAGTCTGGCTGGCTCACCGGGGGACACTGCACCAGCTTGTCAGCTGCCATCATCTGCACATTGAGGTGCTTCACCTGGGACTTGCCCCTGGACTTGATGAGCCGCTGCAGGACCTGCGGAGGGGACAGGGGAGTGACAGCACCACGGGGGGCAGCCAGGACCCCCAAGAACCGTGGTCACCCCTCACCTTGGGGGAGGACACCTTGACATAGACGATGATGGGTGCCAGGGAGGTCTTGGCCAGCTGGGCCGGGTGGTTGATGGTGTCAGCGTCCAGCACCACCAGCTGCAGGGACTTGGCCAGCTCGAAGATGCGTTCGATCTCACTCTGCACCTCGGCTGGGGGGACACGGAGGGGGCTGTGTCAGGCTGGGCTGGCCCTGGGACTGGGTCCCTGCACCCCCGGGGTGAGCCTGGCCCCTCACCAATGCTCGATCGGGTGGTGGAGCGCTCCAGGATCGCCTGCTTGCCCAGGTTGTTGAGGATGGAGCGCTTGGCCAGGGACAGGTCAGCTGTGATGTGGGTGATGGAGATCCTGGGGAGCACAGGGACACAGTGGGCACACGGGGACCCGCAGGCTGTGGAAGGAGGAGGGTTCTGGGTGGGGTCATGGTCTCACCTGCCGTCGAATCTGTGCTTGAGGAAGTCGAACAGGGCTTTCTGCATCATGTCGGTGACCTGCCGTGGGGCCGCCAGCCCAGTGAGCCACGGCAGATGGCACCAGCAGGGAGGTGGCAGCCACTCAGCACCCTGCCAGCCGCCCTCGGCCCCGCCATCTGCCCGCTGCCAGCACACCATGGGCAGGGAAGGGACAAGGGGCACAGGCCACCACCCTGAGGGCACAACGAAGCCACCCTGTATCCCCCCCATACCTCGTATCCTTTCAGTGAGGGCCCCACCAGCACCACGGGCCGCATGGAGGGGACCACATCGTAGGGTGGGATGTGCTGCGTCTGCAGGGGTACACGGGGGGGTGTCAGTGCCCTGTGGTCCCACAGCCATAAAGGTGTCAAGGAGCCCGTTCCAGAGAGTCACAGCATCCTGGAGCCCTCCCAGCCCCATAAGCAGGGAACAGGGGTCTCTGCTCCCAGCCCACCCCAAAAACAGCCACTATTGGCCCTGCCTGCAGCCCCCTCCTCACCTCCCCATGCCCAGGGCACAGCCCTGCACCTGGGACTCACCTGCTTCTGCTTCTGCTTGGCTTGGGGAGAGAAGAGACAGAGGTTGGTGACAGTAAAGTGGGGACCCCCTCAGGATGCCCACGATCCCCCTGGGCCAAGATCTACCCTTACCTAAGGAGGGGGGAGGCGATCGCCGGCTCCCGCTGTCGCCGAGGCCTGAGGCATTGCCAGCTCTCCTGGGGAAGAAGGGGGTGAGCGAGTGTTGGGGGTCCCAGGGTGGGGCCAGGGGGTCCCATCCCTACCTAGCTTTCTGCTCCTGCTTGAGCCTCATGGCTTCCAGGCGCTGGGGGCTGGGGATGAAGGCGATGTCCCCCCCCTCCTTCACTAGGCGCCCGATCCACCAGTCATTGCTGTATTTCTGGGTGAGGACAGGGCAGAGGTGAGACCAGGGGAGGTCCCTGGCCCTGAACAGACCCCCCAGCACCCCAACTGACCTCCTTGATGTGCAGGAAATCTTTGGCTTCAAAGTTGATGGCGGCTCCCTGCACTGGGCACTCCTCATCCAGCGCCCCGCAGTAGCTGACATTGGTGCGCACAGCAAAGGCGACCGGCTTGTGCTAGGGGATTTGGGGGGTGATCAGCACCCCCGGGCCCTGGAAGCAAGCCCGGGCCGTGCCTTGGGTGTCTCCCCATCCATACCTTGGCCCTCTCGAGCTGCTGCTGAGCCTGGCTCTCCACCTCGCGCCGGGCGCCCTCACGGTCCTCTTCCAGGGACACGTCGGAGTCCAGGGATGGGCGGCTGGTGTAGGAGTCCGCCGAGCCCTGGGGGAACGGGGCGGAGTGCCGGGGGGCTGTGAGGGGAACCCCCACAAAGCGGGACCTCGTGCTGAGGCAGTGCCAGCCTCGAGAGGGGACCCTACTGCCCCCCTTCCAGCTCTCAGGGGTCCACGGTGCCATCAAGCCAGGTGGCATCACCCAGCACAGCTGCCCTGGAGTGCAGCTCAACGTGCTGGAGGGGTTATGGGGGAGACCCCCGCAGCCCCAGGGATGGGGAGATGACGCCTGTCACCCTGGGATGTGGATCTTGCTCCTGCCGCCTCCCACCTTGGGGTGCTCAGCCCAGCACCCCTGGCTCCCCCCTCCCCGCCGCGCCGGTATTTACCCACCGCCCGCTGCGCCTGGAACAGGCGCAGAAGCTGCGGTGAAATATTTATAGGTCCCTGGATGTGGCTGAGCCCCCCCCCATCTCCCCCCGAGGCCCCCCGGGCCCTGCCGAGCTGAGCTCAGCGCCGCTGCCCAGCGCCGCCCCCCCGCTAACCTGCACATCGCACCCCGTTCACACCGGGGGAGCCCGGACACCCCCTCCAGCCCCCCCGCGGGCAATATGGTTCCCAGCACAGCCCCCCCCAACATGGCCTCCCCAGCACGGCCCCCCCAGCATCGTCACCGCACCCCGAGCATCCCCCACTCCCCAGCATCCCCAGGATGGCTCCGCAACATTCCAGTGCGTCCCCCCAGTACGACACCCCCATCATCCTCAGTGAGGCCCCCTAGAACAGCGTCTCCAGCGCCCCCTCATTCACGACCCCCCGTGCAGCCCCCCCGGCCTGGAGCATCGGCCCCCGCGGGGCCCCGGCCGTGGGGATCGGGATTCTCTTCCCGCCTGGTCCCGGTCCCGGCGGTACCTGCCGAGGCGGGGGGGACGAGAGCGGTGGCGGCGGCGAGGAACAAAGGGCCGGGAGGCGGCACAGCACCCCCCCGCACCGGGCATGAACCCCGCACCGGGCACGGCCACCCCCCCCCGAGGTACAGCCCCCTCGTGCGCCATCACCACCCCGAGGGGCGCAGCTCCCCCCCAAACCGCACGGCCCCCCCGATAACGCGGCCGGTACCGGAGCCGGTACCTCGTTGAGCAGGAAGGTAGCGCTGGAGTCAGAAAACGACATAGACGGGGCGAGCCGAGCCGAGCCGCCCGCGCCCCCCCCCCCCCGCCCCGCTCCACCGGCACCGGCTCCGGTTCCGGCTGCGGCTCGGGCTCCGGCTGGTCCTGCCCGCTCCGCCGCCACCGCCCCTCCCCGCCCCTCCCCGCCCCCGACTCCCACCGCCCCCCCGGGGCGCACGGAGCCGCCCCCGCCGCTCAGCCCGAGGGGGGGGTGGGTGGGTGGGTGTGTGTTGGGGGTCGCCGTTCCCCCTTCCTGGTGCTGGCGAGGGACTCCGACCCCTTTCCGGTGGGGACCGCGGAGGGAGCGGCGCTGGCAGCCGGGAGTCCCGAGCGGTCCCGGTGCGCTGCACCGGACGGGTCACCGGCGCAGCTCCCGGTGGCTCGGGGGGAGGGGGATAGTTTGCTAAGAGAGCTCTGGGTGAGAGGGGAGTCCCGGGGCAGCGGCGGAGGGGCTGTGCAGACTCCCGCAGCGCGCAGCTCGGGGTTCCGGGGCGGCGGCGGGGGGGTCCCGGTGGGTACCTCCATGCTCCGGTGCAGCGGCTCCGGTCCTGCCCCGAGCCGGCAGCAGCCCCGTCTGCAGGGCGAGCCCTGCGGCGGGGCCGGAGCCGCTCCCGCCCCCCCGCCGCGCCCCCCCCCCCGCCCCCGAGGAGGGGGGCAGCGACGATCCCCGGGGGACCGGGCCGGCCCGCCCCGTTACCGCGCAGCGGGACAGGCCCCGGCGGGACCGGGACCGGCCCGGGACAGCTCATGGCCGGCCCAGGGACATCGAGGCAGCGCTCGGCGGGGTGGGGGCTTCGGACAGCGGCGGGACCGGCCGCGGTCACCTGCACCGGGCACCAGGCATTGAGCACCGGCCCCGGTACCGGGCACATGGCGGGGCCCAGCCAGGCCCTCTCCGAGGTGCTGAAGGGGCAGCGCCGGGTGCTGGGCCGGGTCGCGGGGTCCCTGGGGGTACCGGGGAGTACCGGAACAGAAGGCGCTGCCCCACGAGGGAAACGGGATGCTCGAGCCGCTTGTGCCTCCTGAGGCCGCCCCTACAGGAACCCCCCGCCCTCCGCGGGGCCTCCCCGGTACCCGCTCATCCGCCGGCGGCCGGGGAGGGGGCGCAGCTCGCGGCCGGAGGAAACTGAAGCACCGGCTGGGGGGCGGCGGGGAGGTCTGTGCCTCTCCCTGGCAGCACGAAGACCTGGCCCAGTGCCGGTTGAGGGAGCAGGAGGGGAGCCCTGCGGCCCCTTATACAGTCCCCTCCGGCCCGTTCCCCTTCCGCTGCCTCAGTTTCCCGGGGCCGCCCCCCGCGCCGCAGTGCCGGTGCCCGCCGCCGGCCCGGCCCTGACGCAGCACTCGCTATTTTTAGCCGCGGGGAGCGGCTGTTGCGATGCCACCGGCGCCCGGTGCCGGCGCCCAGCCCTGGTCCCGGGGGAGCGGCGGGGCGGAGGCGGCCCCGTAGCTCCCTCCAGTGCGGAGGTTGGGGTGGGAGATGCTCGGCCGCTCCCCACCCCAGATCCGTGCTTTAATGCGGAGCCACAGCAGCCGCGAGCCCGGAGCTGGCGGGGCTGCCCCGCCCCAGCGCCGGTGCCGGTGTCGGTGCCGGTGTAGGTGCCGGTGCCGGCCCGCTCACCTGCCTGCGGAGGATGCTGGAGGTGGTGTCGGACGAGGTGCTGCCGTCCGAGCGCTTGAAGCGGCTCTTGCGCTTCGGAAGCCTCCGGGGGCTCTGCGGCGAGAGCAGGCGGTGAGCACCGGGCAGCCCCGGGCGGAGCGGCGCGGCGCCCGCGGCGCTGCCACCGGCGGCCCCCGGCTCTGCGGACAGAACCGAACCGGGCCGCACGGGGCTCGCGACGGCGGGGAGGGCTCCGGTCCGCTCACCTGGAAGGAGCCGGAAGCGTCAGGCTGCGCTGGGGCGGACATCCCCGGCGGCACCCACCGGAGCCCCGGGGATCCCGGCGGGGCAGCCCCACACCGGACCGCGGCGCTCCGCGGGGAAGGGCCGCGCCGCCGCCGCTGCCGCGCTCCGCATCACACGGGGCCGCCGGGGCGTCCCGGCCGTCCCCGCCCCCGCCTGCCCGCCCCCGCGCCCATCCCCGTGGCGGCCGGTCCGCGCCCCCGCAGCTGGGCAGCCACCGGGAGGCACCGGGAACGGACCCTGCCCACAACCCGCAGTGCTGCGGTGAGCAGCCGCGCGGTACCGGGGAAGAGGAGCCCCCCGGGGCCGCCGCGGCCCTGCCCACGCGTGTGCAGGGATGCGAGAGCCCGAGCCCCTCCACCCGCATCCTACCGGGACGGCTCTCGTAGTCACCGTGCCCATTCCACAGTATTTTTTGCCACCCCCACGCCGAGGCATCATCCCCCCACACGGGGTTACGCCCCAAAAGACCCGCGCGTGGGGCATATGGGGCCGTGGGGGGACGCAGCCCCCCCACCCCACGCCCCGTGTCCCCGCCGTGCCCACGGTGGCGGCCGGTTCCGGTGCTGCAGCATCACCGGACCGGAGGGGTAGAAGGGGACCACGGGCCGGGGCTGCACTGGGAGCCCCACGGAGCCCCAGCGTGGGCCCCCCCATCCCCCGCGCGGCGGGACTTCCGCGTGGGGCCGCAGGGACACGGCCCCGCCGGCGGCTCCTAATTAATGATTAATCAGCGCTCCCCGGGGCCCGGCGCCGGGGCGGGGGGGAGGGGGTGCGCGGCCCGGCGCCGCCGCTGCGGGGGAGGGAAGGGAGGGCACGGGAAGGTTCTGCCACGGGGGGAGGGCAGGGCCGGTTCCCCGCTCACTCGTGGGATACGGGGGGGTAATGAGGGGGTGCCCTGTGCCAAGCTGGGCATGAGGTTACCTGGAAATGTGAGGGCATCTGCAAGGTGGAGGGAGTGTATGTGTGTGCATACAAGGGGAGCTGTGAGTGTGTAAGGAGCGTGTAAGGAGTGTGTAAGGGTGAGGGTGCGTGAGCGGGGCTGTGGTTGTGTCAGGGGTGTATAACGGGGTGCGTGCAAGGACTGTGTGTATGGAGGTGGGGGCGGTGTGTGTAAGGGTTGTACATGTGTAAAGGTGTGTGTGCAAGGGGCGAGTGCACGTGTGTGTGCAAGGGAGCGTGTATGAAAGTGTGTGGGATGTGGATGAGGGAGCTGTGTGCCCCTGCGAGTGTCTGGGTGTGTGCAAAGGGTGTGTGTGCGAGGGCTGTGTGTGCACCTGCACCTGCACCTGTGTGCACGCCCGCTGTACCTAAGGGGCGCACAGGTGTGTGAACACGAGAAGCCGTGTGTTTGCACATAAATATAGAGGGGGTTATATGTGAGTGCATAACGGGGCTGCCTGAGTGTGCAAGGGAGTGTGTACGTACAAGAGCGTGCAAACGTGCAAGGAGGGTCGGCATGTTCAATATCTGTGTGTGCGGCATGAAAACGTGTGTGCAATGGTTTGTGTTCGTGTGCGTGTGCAGGGGGATGTGTGTGCGTGCAGGGGGAGTGTGCAAGGCGGTGGGTGCGTGCCAAGAGTCTGCAGGGGGATTTGTGTGCGTGTGAACACAGATGTGTGTGCAACACGCGTGTGTCGGGTGTGCAATGTGTGCGTGAGCAAGGGAGCAGCGGGATGTGCGCGGAGAGGGTGTGCAGGGGGAAGGCACTGGGGGCACTGGGGTGGGCGTGCAAATGACACATTCGGGGGGGGACTGTGAGGACACGGGGGGCCCGGCCGCGCGTGTCCCCGCTGTCCCCGCCATGTCGGTGCGTGTGTTCGTGTCCGTGCGCGTGTGCGCAGCCCCGGGGGTGCGAGTCCGCCCCCACCGCTCCGGGCCGTACCGGGCCGTTCCCGCCGCCGCCGCTGCGCCTTTAAGGCCGCCGGCCGGGAGCGCCCGGGAGCGGATCCGGGCGGGGGGGGGGGGAGGGGGGGCGGGCACCGGCCGGGGCGGGCCGGGGCTGCGCGGCCGCGACCGGGACCGGGACCGGGGCCGCCACCGCCACCGGGGGCCCGGCCTGGGCGCGGGATGGGGCGGCGGGGACGCGACGCGGCCGCCGTGTAGGAGCGGGCGGCGGCGGGGCCGTGGAGGGGCGCGGGGCCCCGCGGGCGGCAGCGCCGGAGGCGGAGGTGAGCGGGGCCGCCCGGGCGCACCGGGAGCGGCGGGAGGGGCGGAGGGGGGGGAGTGGATCAGGGCGGCGGCGGCGTCGGAGATCGGAACCGGGACCGAGATCAGGATCGGGACTGGGACTAGAACTGGGATCAGGGCGGGGGGGCGACACCGGGCCGGGCCCCGGGCGGCGGGAGCGGTGCGGCCCCGGGGGGCTGCGCGGTGCTCGAGGGGGACCGGTGCGGCGGGAGCTGCCGGTGCGGTGGGAGCGTCCGGTGCGGCGGCCGGAGGGCGCTGGTGGGTCCCGGTGTACGGGCCGGGCTCGGCGGAGCTCCCGTGCCCGGAGCGGGGAGGGAGGGAGGGAGGGAGGCGGCGGCCGCCACCGCGGCCGGCCCTTCCCGGTGGCCGTTTTCCACCGCCGCTCGCCCGGGGCAGGGACCGGCTGCCACGTCCCGGCTGGTTCCCGGTGCCCCGGGGCGGCCGTGCCCGTACAGCCCGTTGGCCGTCGTTCAAGACAAACAGGGCCGGGACGCCCGGGTCGGTCCCAGCTTTGTCGCAGGTCGCTGCACCGGGAAGGGCGGGCTCGGGGCGGCCTCGGCAGGGCCACGCACTGGGCACCAGGACACTGGGCACCGGGACAACGGGAACCCAACAGCGGGAACCCAGCGCTGTGCACCAGGATTCTGGTTCCGGGCACCCAGCACCCGGACACTGGGGCACGGCGAACCCAGCACTGGCTGTTCCCACAGGGGCCATGGGGCTAGTGGGAGAGCTGGGACTTGGGCTCTGCATCCCCCAGGGTGGTGGTGGGGACATCAGGACCCTCCACTCCTTGCACGGCCTTGCACCCCCGTGGACACCAGGGCCCCTCCTTGGGTGTCAGGGTGGGGGTCCAAGTGCTGACCCCTCCTTGGTACCCACAGCATGTCGTGGTTCAGCGGCATCCTGGTGCCTAAGGTGGACGAGCGGAAGACGGCATGGGGGGAGCGCAATGGCAAGAAGGGCCCTCGGCCCCGAGCCGGCCTCTGTGGCCCCCGCTACATGAGCTGCCTGCAGGACCCTGAGATGGAGCGGGGTGCGGGACCCCCGCGGGGGCTGCGCTGCACTTGGCAGGAGGATCATTACGGCAAGAAGGGGCCCACGGGCGACCTGGGACTCAAATCCGTGGACGCGAGCTTGGAGGATGGCGAGGCCAAGGCGCCGAAGGGAGCAGGGGGACATGGGGGGCGGCCATCGGCCGGCGAGTGCTGGCGGCGACTGCTCCAGGTTTTCCGCTCCAAACGCTTCCAGTCGGCCAAACTGGAGCGGCTTTACCAGCGCTACTTCTTCCAGATGAACCAGAGCAGCCTGACGGTGCTGATGGGAGTGCTGGTGCTGGTTTGTGGGGTGATGCTGCTCTTCCTCTGCCTGCCCGGTGCCCCGCACGTTCCGGCGGCCGCCGCGCTGGCCGGTGCCACGGCCCTGTTCCTGCTCCTCATGGTGCTGTGCAGTCGCAGCGCCTTCCCCCAGGACTACATGTGGGTGGTGAGCTACGTGGTGCTGGGGCTGCTGGCCGGGGTACAGGCGCTGGGGACAGTGGCCGTGGCTCCCCGAAGCGCGGCCGAGGGCGTTTGGTGGAGCGTCTTTTTCATCTACATCACCTACACGCTGCTACCTGTGCGGATGCGGGCGGCCGTGCTGGCCGGGGTCCTGCTCTCTGCCCTGCACCTCGCCATTGCCTGGCACCGCAACGCTGCCGACCCCTTCCTCTGGAAGCAGGTAGGGACACACCTGGGATGGCCTGAGCCTGGGGGTTCCCGCTCACCTGCAGGTGGGACCTCCCGTTCTTGAATCCTGCTCTGCAAATTTGGGATTTTTTGGCACTTGTTGTTTCTGCTGGTGGAAAGTTCTAGATTCAGGAGGGGCCCCTTGGCTACCCGGAGATAGGAGGCCTGGAGGGAAGGTCCCAGGCTGGGGTCCTGTGGTGGGACTGGGGGTCTTTACAGTGCCAGAGCCCCAGGGGGACAGGGGGCCCCTCATCCAGGCACAGACCCACCATTGTGGGCTGCACCAGGAGGAGGGGGCACCCACAAAGCCCCTGTTGTAGGGCTTGCGGAAACCCTCGAGGAGGGACGCGAGTCCAGGGCACGGGGGCAGGGAAGTGGCTGTCACCCAGGAAGGCTGGGACACTGCCAGTGTCCCCTGTCCTGCCCCTCTGAGGTGGTGGGTGCTCCCAGTGGGGTGCTGCTTGCACAGGGGCTGCACAGGGGTCCCCCATCCCTAGGGCCCCGTGTTCCCAGCCCCAGCAGCTCCCCCTCCTTGAGCAGAGCAATTCGTCACCCGTCACCCTCGCCCTGCCTGGCCAGGGCCTGGGCCACGTGCTGTCCCCGCGGGGCACAGGCCGAGGAGCACAATGACATGCAAGGCCAGCGGGTCACGGGAGGGGCCACCCCCCTGGGAAGGGTTCACCCGTTCAGGGTAGGAGCAATGGGGCTCTAGGGGATGCGATGGGGCCGGGGAGGGGATGGGAGGCCTCTGCTCCCAGTGTCCCAGTGTGCTGGAGCGCTATAAATAGCCCTGGCCTCGGTCCCAGGGGATGGGAATGGGGGGAAACCGCAGCTCCCTCCGCAGTCATCTCCGCTCTTTGACTTCCTCTGCTTCCCGAGGGCGTCCCCATGACCCCCACGCTCCGGGCCCCCGTGCAACCCCTGGCCTCAGGTTCCTGTATCCTCATATCCCCCCTGCTCTGCTTTTCTACATCCCCATGTTCCCCTGCCTTGGCTCTCCAGGTCCTCCACATTCAGCCTACGCACGTCCTCTGTGTCCCCAAGTCCCCTCTGGCACCCTACCTTGTGTCCCAGGCCGCTGTGATTCCCCTACCCTGTGTCCCCTTTGCCCACCTGTGTCCCCAGGTCCCTGCATCCCCTGTTCCTTGGTTTCTCACAGCCTCAAGTCCCCCATGTCCCTGCAGCCCCCTTGCCCTTTTTTCCCATGTCCTTTGGTTTCCCACATCCCCCCGACCCTATCCCCTGCATCTCCATATCCCTGCATCCTCCCTGCCCTGTGTCCCAGAACCTCCATGTCCCCCTGCCTTGAGCCCCCATGTTCCCATAGCCACATCCCTCTCTTTGCAGCCCTCTCTTCTCCCCTTAGCAGCACCCACCATAGCAAAGCCAAGGTTCTGTGGTGCAGAGGAGGGTGGCAGAGCTGCCTGGGGGTGCCCAGGTGGTCACACTGAGCCCACCTCCCCCTCAGCTCAGCGCCAATGCCCTGATCTTCCTCTGCACCAACGTGGTGGGGGTCTGCACCCACTACCCTGCTGAGGTGTCGCAGCGCCAGGCCTTCCAGGAGACCCGTGGCTACATCCAGGCACGCCTGCACCTCCAGCGGGAGAACCGGCAGCAGGTGGGATAAGGGATCCCGGGGGTCCCTGTGCTGGGCTGGGGGTCCATCAGCACCCCAGCCCTGCTGACAGGACTGCTCTGGCTGCAGGAGCGGCTGCTGCTGTCAGTGCTGCCACAGCACGTGGCTATGGAGATGAAGGAGGACATCAACACCAAGAAGGAGGACATGATGTTCCACAAGATCTACATTCAGAAGCATGACAATGTCAGGTACTGTGCGGACAGGGGTGCAAGCAAGGTTTGGGGGAGGCACCACCAGGGGAAGGTGTCTGGGTGTCTGGGGCAGTGTGTCGGCCATCTCCAGCCTGTGCTCTTCCTCCTGGCAGCATCCTCTTCGCAGACATCGAGGGCTTCACCAGCCTGGCCTCGCAGTGCACGGCCCAGGAGCTGGTGATGACGCTCAATGAGCTCTTCGCCCGCTTTGACAAGCTGGCTGCGGTGAGTAGAGGGGCTGGGGGACTTTGGGGGGGTCCTGGAGCCCTTCTAACCTGTTTGTGCCCCCCAGGAGAACCACTGCCTGCGCATCAAGATCCTGGGGGACTGCTACTACTGCGTGTCGGGGCTGCCGGAGGCGCGTGGGGACCACGCTCACTGCTGTGTGGAGATGGGCGTTGACATGATCGAGGCCATCTCGTGAGTGGGGCAGACCCAGGGGCTGTGCCCGTCCCCAGTGCCACCACAGCTTGGGGGGGCTGCAATTTCCCCAGTTTTGGGAAGTCCCAGGTGCTGCCACAGCTTGGGGGATGGTTCCCATTCCTGGTGCTGGCACATCCCCAGTACTCGTCAGTCTGGGTCACAGGGGTGCCATGGGGGGTGCCATAGGGTGCTTGGGGGTACCTGGGTGTGACATGATGCCTTGGGTGCCTGTGAGTCCAGTGATGTTTTGGGCTGTCTTGGGGTGCTGTGGTGCCTGGGAATCCTGAAAGGCCGTGGGGTGCCTTGGGGTGCCTGGGAGTGCTGTGTGGTGTCTGGAGATGCCATGGTGCCAATGGGGCGCTGTGGTGCCTGCTGCAAGGCCAAGGGTTGCTTGGGGATGCCTCAAGGCACCTGGGGGGGCATGGAGTGCCTGGGGGTGACTCAGTGCTGGTCCCATTCGCAGGCTAGTGCGTGAGGTGACGGGGGTGAACGTGAACATGCGTGTGGGCATCCACAGTGGGCGCGTTCACTGCGGCGTCCTGGGGCTGCGCAAGTGGCAGTTCGATGTCTGGTCCAACGATGTCACCCTCGCCAACCACATGGAAGCGGGTGGCAAAGCTGGGTGAGCTAGGATGGGGCGGCTGGGCTGGGGTCTGGGGTGGAGGCGCTGGGCAGGGAGGGCTCAGCACCTTCATCTCCCCATCCCCAGGCGCATCCACATCACCTGGGCAACGCTGCAGTACCTGAACGGGGACTATGAGGTGGAGCCGGGCCACGGGGGCGAGCGCAACGCCTACCTCAAGGAGCACAACATCGAGACCTTCCTCATTGTGGGCTGCAGCCAGAAGCGCGTGAGTTTGGGGTCGTCCAGGGGGCAGCAGGGCCGTGGGAAAGCTGGGGTCACCCCCTCATGGCCATGTCCCCCTGCAGAAGGAGGAGAAAGCCATCCTGGCCAAGCTGCAGCGCACTCGCGCCAACTCCACCGAGGGGCTGGTGCCACGCTGGGTGCCCGAGCGCTCCTTCTCCCGCACCAAGGACTCCAAGGCCTTCCGGCAGATGGTGAGCAGCCCTGGGGAGGGCATTGGGCACGGGGCACTCTCACCATGGTGCTATCAGCCACTTGCTGCCCTTCCGTGGCTGTCGGTGGCTTCCTCAGCCCTGCCTGCAGCCCTTGTGGCTTCCTCCTGCTGCCCGCAGGCCTCAGGGAGTTCCTGCGTGGCCCCTGGTGCTCAGCAGACCTTGGAGGTCCTCCTTGTTCTCACCAGTCCTGGACACCCTCAGGGGTCTCCCATCCTCACTGGTGTTAGACATTCCCCCTAGACCCCTGCCACCTCCCTCCCTGAGATCCTCTTGTCCTTGCCAAGAACTCTTGGGACCCCCTCTGCCCCGCTTATCCCTGGAACTCTGTTCCCTATCCTGGTGATCCTAGGGGATGTCCCATGTCCTTGTCATTCATGAGGGTCACCCCCATCTGTGCCAGTGTCTCTGACACCTCCGTTTCCCTTGTGTCTCCCAGGGCATCGATGACTCCAGCAAGGACAAGTAAGTGTTCCCATGCTAGGCTGCTGGGGGGTTGTGACCAGCCCCTCCCTGGGGCAGAGCTGGGAGCCTGGGAGCGTGCTGACCCCCCTCATTTCCCAGCCGTGGTGCCCAGGAGGCCCTCAACCCCGAGGACGAGGTGGATGAGTTCCTGAGCCGGGCCATTGATGCCCGCAGCATCGACCAGCTCCGCAAAGACCACGTCAAGAAGTTCCTGCTCACCTTCCAGACCCCTGAGCTGGAGAAGAAGGTGGGGGAGAGCCTCTCTTCCCCTTGTTCTGGACCCACCATTCTGTCTGTCTCTTGAAGTCCAGTCTGCCCTAGCCCCATCAGTATCTTTGTCCTCCCATCTCTCCTCCTTCCCTCGGGGTTTTCTCTATGCTGGTTTCATGGTTCTTCCACCTTCTCAACCTCATCCCCTCCATTCCATCCCCTGGAGTCTCCCCCGGCCCCTCTCATCCCCTGAGGGCCCCTCCCTGCATCCCATTTCCTGCATTGCTGGAGTCACCCCTGTCCCCTTCCATCCCATGCCCCAGGGTGCTCCTGCCCCCTTTTCCTCACCCTCTGGGGTCCCGCCCCTCCCTCCATCCCAATCCTTGCTTCCCCTGCATCCCTGTTCCCCTCTATCCCATCCTTTGGGGTTGCCCCTGTCCTCCTGCACCCCATCCTCTGGGATGTCCCCAGTCCCCCTTCATCTGCATCCCTTGGGGTCCTCCCATTTCCCTCCATCCTGTCCCTCAGGTTCCCTCCGTTCTCCTCCACCCCATTCACTGGTGTCCCCTCACTCCCGCCTCCATTCTTCCTCTGGGGTTCCTGGGGTCCCCCCTCTATCCATCCAACCTTCCCCTGTCCCCTCAGTACTCCAAGAAGGTTGATGACCGTTTTGGTGGCTACGTGGCCTGTACTCTCGTCGTCTTCTGCTTCATCTGCTGCCTCCAGATCCTGGTGTTCCCCCAGTAAGTGCCACAGCCCCCCCAATTACCAGCTCTGATCCCCCAATCCCCTGACTCACCTCCCACCTCTCCCCAGCTCCTCGCTGATGCTCGGGGTCTATGTCAGCATCTTCATCCTCCTTGCTGCCATCCTCTTCATCTGTGCCATCTACTCCTGCGTCACTGTGAGTACCTGAGGACTGGGAGGGTTTTTGGAGGGCTCGGCCATGCCTGACAGGCTCCTTGGTGCCCCCCTAGCTCTTCCCCGCCGTCCTGCAGCAGCTCTCCCGCAGCATCGTCCAGTCCCGCGCCCGCAGCACCGCCATCGCCGTCTTCACCATCCTCCTCGTCTTCATTGCTGCCTTCGTCAACATGGTAGGGTCGTGGGGGACTGGGGGGGTTTTGGGGGGCTGTGGGGAGCTGCAGGACACCGGCTCACCCCTCTGGCACCCCCAGTTCTCCTGCAGCCGTGTGGCCCTGCGAGACTGCGCTGCCCGTGAGCTCAATGTCACCCCCGGGTCCGTGGGGCCCTGCCAGCTCCGTGCCCTCAACTTCTCCCTGGGCACCCCCGTGGGCTCCTGCCATGGTGACGGGCTGGCCTGTGACTTCCCCGAGGTGAGCGCCTGGGCATGGGGTTGGGCTCCCACAGGGGGCCCTGCGGGTGCCAAGTCCTCCCTGGGTGCTGGCAGAGGGTTGCCGTGGGTGTAATGTCTCCAGGAACGCTGGCATGGATCTCTGTAGGCACTGTGTCCCCCAGGGTGCTGGCACAGGGTCCCTGAGGGTATGGGGTCCCTGCAGACACTGTGTCCCTAAGGATACTGGCAGTTCAGAGGGTTCAGTGTCCCCCAGAGTGCTGGCTCTGGGTCCCCATGGGTGCAGGGTGCCAGCACAGGGTCCCCACACACACGGGGTGCTGGCACAGGTCGCTTGGGTCCAAGGTCCTCAGCGGGTGCTGGCACTGAGCCCTTGAGGTTCCTCGGTGCTGGCACAGTGTCCCCAGGGGTGCAAGGTCCCTGTGGGCGTGGGGTGGTGCTGGGATTCCTGGGGTGCTGCAGGGTTCCCAAGGGTGCCATCTAGTGTTCCCAAGGTGCTGCAGGGGTTCCTGGAATGCTGTCTGGGGTGCTGCAGGAGTTCCTGGGGTCCCAGCTCGTGTTCCCAAGGTGTCATTCAGGGTTCCTGGGCGCCATCCGGGGATCTTGGGGTGCTTCAGGAGTCCTGTGGTGCCGGCTGGTGTTCCCAAGGCTCCCGGGGTGCCCCCTGGGGCTCCCAGTGTGCTGCAGAGGTTACTAGGTTGCCATCAGGGATTTCCAAGAGTGCACCCCAGTATTCTCAGGAGTACCTGCTAGGGTTCCCAGGGTGCCATCCAGCATTCCAGAGGTGCTATCCAGGGTTCCTGGAATGCCAGTCCTGGTTCCTGGGGTGTCATCTGGGGTTCTCAGGGTGCTGCAAAGATCCCAAGGGTGCCATCCCGTGTTCCTGGGGTGCTGATGCATCCCATCATGTCCCCCCCCAGTACTTCAGCTACAGTGTAGTGCTGAGCCTGCTCGCCTGCTCCGTCTTCCTGCACATCAGTAGTATCGGGAAGCTGCTGCTCATGGTGGCCATCGAGGCCACATTCCTGCTGCTGGTGGAAGGGCCTCATGCAGCCCTCTTTGACAACGCTGACCTGCTGGTCCTGGCCAATGCCCTGTAAGTGCCCCTAGTCCCTCAGAGGTCGCCACCTCAGACCCATGTCCTCACCCCACTGACCCCTGGCTCTTGTCCCCACAGGCCCTCCTCCTTCAATGTGACCCAGGGAGAGTGGTGAGTGGGAAACTGGAGCCAGTGGGGACCTGGGCGTAGGGGGGTGAAGGTGGGCAGAAGCAGGAGGGTCCCTGGGGTGCTGCAGCATTGGGAAGTGAGTACGGCCTCAGGGTCTCTGGTATGGGTTCAACTTTGGGGTCTGGGTGCAAATTTGGGGCTCCTTTGAGTGAGTGAGTGGATTTTTGAGGTCTACCATGCAGATTTAGGGTTCTTGGGATGGAAAGGTGAATGTTTGGGGTCTGGATGCAGGTTTGGGGTCCTTGAAGCGGGTTAGTGCATCTTGGGAGTCTGGGTGCAGGTTTTAGGTCAAGTGGGTGAGTGGGTGAATGTTTGCAGTTGGGTGCACGTTTGGGATTCCCCTGGGTAGGTGAGTGGAACTTTGGGGTCTGGGTGTAGTTTGGGATCCCTTTGTGGGCAGGGGCTGGTCCCTCAGCCTGTCTCAGGGGTCCTGGGGTTCCTGCAGCCCGGCGGAGGGGAAGGTGGCCCTGCGCTACGTGACCCCCGTGGTCCTGGCCGTGTTCGCGCTCGCCCTGTACCTGCATGCACAGCAGGTCGAGTCCACTGCCCGCCTCGACTTCCTCTGGAAGCTCCAGGTACAACCGAGGTGTGGGGGGGCTGGGAACAAACCTTTTCCTGCATCCTGAGACTGGGACCGACCCCCTCCCTGTACCCCAGAACCGAGGTGGTTGTGGGACCGGGACTGACCCTGCTCCCTGGGATTGGGGTCATTATAGGATAGGAGCTGACTTTCCCCCGCTCCCTGGGATTAGGAGGACTGTGGGGCTGGAACCAACCCCCTCCTTGCACCCTGGGACCAGGACTGACCCTTTCCTGCACTCCAGCACTGGGGCAGTCAAGGGACAGGGATCAATCCAGGGCCAGGACCAACTCCCTCCCCACGTCCTGACATGAGGGTAGCTGTAGGGCTGAGAGTGACCTTTTCCCTGCACCCCAGCACTGAGGCGACCATGGGGATGGGACCAACCCCCTCCCCACACCCTGATGCTGGGGTGGCTGTGGGGTCCTGTGGCAGTTCCCACCTGGGTCTGTGCCCACAGGCAACGGGTGAGAAGGAGGAGATGGAGGAGCTCCAGGCCTACAACCGGCGGCTGCTGCACAACATCCTGCCCAAGGACGTGGCCGCGCACTTTCTGGCACGGGAGCGGCGCAACGACGAGCTCTACTACCAGTCCTGCGAGTGTGTGGCCGTCATGTTCGCCTCCATCAGCAACTTCTCCGAGTTCTATGTGGAGCTGGAGGCCAACAACGAGGGTGTGGAGTGTCTGCGGCTGCTCAACGAGATCATCGCCGACTTTGATGAGGTGCTGGGGTGGAGAAGGGGCGAGGGGAGGGGGTGCAGTGGATGCGGTTCATGGGGAGGGGGCGCATGGAGGTGAAGTGCACAGGGATGGGGTGTAGTGGATGCGGTTCATGGGGAGGGGGTGCATGGAGGTGAAGTGCACAGGGATGGGGTGTAGTGGATGGGGTTCATGGGGAGGGGGTGCATGGAGGTGAAGTGCACAGGGATGGGGTGTAGTGGATGGGGTTCATGGGAAGGGGGTGCATGGAGGCAAAGTGTGCAGAGAGGAGGTGTAATGGATGGGGTTCATGGGGTGCTGGAGAGGCTGTGGAGTATCGTGGATGAGGCTGTGGTCCAGGGAGTGTGGTCATGGGGTGCTGGAAAGTGAGGGTGAGGTACAGGATGTACTCCATCCTTGGAGAAGCCATAGAGCAGCTTTCATGGAGCCACAGGAACGGGTGCAGGGCCATGCTGAGAGGCTGTGGAGCAGCATGGATAAGGTACACAAGTATGGGGTGCTGGAGAGGCTGTGGAACACCAAGTTTGAGGACAGGGTACAGGAGATTGTGTGCACGGGGTGCTGGAGAAGCTGTGGAGCACCATGGATGAGGATGGGGTGCAGGGGATGCAGACACAGGTTGTGGGAGAGGCTGTGGAGCACCATGAATGAGGTGCAAGAGGATGATATGCACAAGATATGGAGAGCCTGCAGAGCACCATGTTTGGGGACAGGGTGCAGGAGAGGTTGTGAAATGCCACGGAGGAGATTGGGATGCAGGGAATGTGGTCATGGGGTGCTGGAGAGGCTGTGGAGCAGCATTTGTGGAGCAGCACAGTGCAGGAGGAGCTGGAAAAGCCATGGAACAGCATTAAGGGAGCCACAGGACAGGATGCAGGATTTGAGGTGCCCGTCACCCTGTCGAGGTGCTGTGGGGGTGACCCTACCCCGTCCCCCCAGATCATCAGTGAGCAGAAGTACCGGCAGCTGGAGAAGATCAAGACCATTGGCAGTACCTACATGGCAGCCTCAGGGCTCAACGCGGCCACCTACGACCGCGAGGGCCGGAGCCACATCGCGGCACTGGCCGACTACGCCATGCACCTCATGGAGCAGATGAAGTACATCAATGAGCACTCCTTCAACAACTTCCAGATGAAGATCGGTGAGCCCCTGCACACCCCACCCCTCTGCACTTCCAGTCATCCCATGCTGTTGTTCATGGCTTTGTGCTCAGAGGCTTTTGCAGCCCTTTTTCCTCTCACCCTCCCCTTTCCCAATCACCTCCTCTTTTTCCCCGTCATACTCCATTTTCCTCTCTTACACCCCTTTTTTTCTCCTTTCCTGCCTTTTTATCCTTTTGGCACCTGATTTATCTACCTCACCCCTTCCTTTTCCACTCTCCCCTCTCACCCCTCTTTTCCCCATCACTCTCTCCTTTTCCAATCTTACCCCCATCCCTTCTTTTCCCCCCTTATCCCTCTTTCCCCCCTTCTCCACTCCCCTTTTCCCCCCTCACCTCCACTTTTTCTCCCTTCACACTCTTCCCCGTTACTCTCTCCTTTTCCAATCTCACCCCTCCACCCCTTCTTTTCCCCCTTCACTTCTCTTTTCCCGTTTTCCCCTTCCCTCTCCCCATTTCCCCGAGTGTGGGGGTCATCCCTGACTTTTAACTGTGTCCCCCCCAGGCCTGAACATGGGCCCAGTGGTCGCAGGGGTCATTGGGGCTCGCAAGCCCCAGTATGACATTTGGGGCAACACCGTCAACGTCTCGAGCCGCATGGACAGCACCGGGGTCCCCGACCGCATCCAGGTCAGTCCGGGGTGGGAGGGGCACAGGACACCCGCCCAGAGACCCCCAAGGACCCCCCTCACTCCCGTATCCCCCCTCCAGGTGACAACGGACCTGTACCAGGTGCTGGCGGCCAAGGGCTACGTGTTGGAGTGCCGGGGGCTGGTCAAGGTCAAGGGCAAGGGGGAGATGACCACCTACTTCCTCAATGCGGGCCCTGGGGGTAGTTAGGGGGGTCCCCATGGTGTCCCCCCACACCGGGGACTCCCCCAGCCTGTGCCGACCTCAGGCAAAAAAAAAAAGGAAAAATCCCCAAATCCACGTATTTAAAAAAATAAAAGGGAGAAATGGACACAAGGGAGGTGGTTGGGGGGTGTGGGGAGGTAATCCTGTGTCCCCCCTCCGCAGGTGTTTTTAGGGGGTGTTTCCCAGCCCTGCACCGGGGTGTTTTTTTAGGGGGGGGGTCATGGTAACCCCCATCCCTTTGCTGAAACCCCCCATGTGCCAAAGAGGGGAGATGGGACCCCCCCCAGGGAAAGGGACTGCAGGGGGTTTTGGGGGCAGGGGGGTGCCCAGCCCCCTCCATGTGCCAAATTGAAGTGCCGCCTGCGGGGGGTGGGGAGGCGCAGGCCCAGCATCTCCGCAGCCCCCTCACCCCCCGGGGGTCCCAGCTCCCTCCGGGGGGGCTGTGGCGGGGAGGGGGGGGCAGACCCTCCCCCTTTTAAATGCAAAAAAACCTAATGAAGTGACTTTTTTTTCTTTTTTTTTTTTTTTCTTCTTTTTGAAGCAGTTTTGGGGCGGGGGGGCTCAGCCCAGGGGGAGCGTGGGGGGCACTGGCCCCCTCACCCCAGCGCAGACCTGAGGTACTTTGTCCTTCGTGTGTACAGATAAATTATATATAAAACACTTTGGATACGAGCTGTGGCCTGGACTGTGGGGCGGAAGGGTTGGGAGGGGCCCCGGGGTCCCACGTGGGGGAAAACACCGGGATCTCGGTGAGGAGGGGTCCCGGTGCGAGGGGGTCCTGGTGAGGAGGGGTCCTGGTAAGGGAAAGGGGGTGAGGAGTCAGGTGGGGGATACAGGCAACGTCTTGAGGTGCGGAGGGCTGCGGGACCCCGAATCTTGGAGGGGTGAGGGGATCCCGCTGCCCCGGGATGAGGGTAGAAACATACCGGAGTCCCGGGGGTGAAATACACTGAGGTGAGGAGGGGGTCTCGGAGTGCAGGGACACACCGGTACCCCGAGGCTCCTCGCGTGTCAGTGCTTAGAAGTTCCGGTAAGGGGGAGCTGAGAAAAAAGTGGTGGGGCCACAGGGACCGCCCCGAGGTGCGGGAGCGTCACGAGACCCCCGGAAATCCGCGCCCCTCACGGCCTGAGGGGAAACGCAGGAGGCGCCTCACCGGGCGGGGCGTGGCCTGTCCGTAAGGGGGCGTGGCCTCACTCATTCCCCGCCCCCTCAACGATTCCTCCCTGCTTTGGAATGCTCGCGCCTCCAACGGCTCCCCCCGTGCCCGCCCACTCGGCGCCTGACGTCAGCGCGTCGCCGCGCTGCGTGCGCACGCCGCGTCCCCCGCGCGGGCGCAGAGCCGCCATGGAGGCCTCGGCGGGCGGCGGCGGCGCCGGGCCCGGGCGCCGCTGGTACTTCAGCCGCGAGCAGCTGGAGCGGAGCCCCTCTCGTCGCGCCGGCCTCGACCCCGACAAGGAGCTCTCGTACCGACAGCAGGCGGCCAACCTGCTACAGGACATGGGGCAGCGCCTCAACGTGTATCCGGCCGCGCTAGGCCGCGCTAGGCCGCGGGTGGGAGTGGGGCGGAGCGGGCAGAGCGGGGAGGGGGGAGAGCCGGGAGCGGGTGAGGAGAGAGCCGGGAGCCGGTACGGAAAGTGCCGGGAGCGATTGCGGGGAGAGCCGAGTCTTGTGGGGATTGAGGAGAGCCCGGCCCCGGGACGGGGAGATCAGGGCTAGAGTGTCGGGAAGGCCCGAGCCGGCTCCCGGAGCAGGGAAAGCCGAGCCCGTTTTTGGTTCGGGAAATCCCATTTCGAGCTCAGGGAAAGCTGTGCCGGCGTGTTGGAAAGGCTTGGGAAGGCCTGGCCGGCCCGGGAGCGGGGAGAGCTGTGCCGGGGTGCTTGGAAGGGAGCGGCAGGCCCGCCCCGGGTGCGCCATGCCCGTTTTGGGATCGAGGAGATTTCGGGAGGGGGGAAGGCCGTGCCGGGATGCAGGGAAAGGAAGACACAGCCAGACCGGGAGCAGGGAGAGCCGAGCCCTTTTCGGGATCGCGGAAATCCCGTTTCGCGAGCAAGGAAAACCGCGTTGGTGTGTTGGGAAGGCCCGGCCTAGGAGTGGGGAGAGCTGAGCGCATTTTGGAATTGAGGAAATCCGGTTAGAGGTGTGGAAAAAGCTGTAGTTGGGTGTTGTGAAGGCTCGGTAAGACTCGGCCCACGAGTGCTCGGGAAAGCCAATCCTGTTTTAGGACCAAGGAGACCCCTAAAAGGATTTCGGGAGCTGGGAGAGCTGTGCCAGGTTGCCAGAAAGGACGGTCCAGGGAACAGGAAGAGCTCAGCCTGTTTGGGGTCGAGGGAGCTCATTCTGGGAGCCGGGAGAGCTCTCCTGGGGTGTCAGGAGAGCTCAGCTTGGGAACGGGGAGCACCGAGCCTGTTCTGGGATCGAGGAGAGTCTGTTTCAGGAGTGGGGAGAGCTGCGCTGGGATGCAGGGAAGGCATGCCCTGGAATGAGGAGAGCCTGTCCTGTCCTAGTGGTGTTGGCCTGTGGGGTCTGTTCCAGTGGCTCCCCTGGGCTCGCCTGGGGGTCTCTGCACTTTTCCTTAACCCTGTTCCCAGCTCCCAGCTCACCATCAACACAGCCATTGTGTACATGCATCGCTTCTACATGGTGCAGTCCTTCACCCAGTTCCACAGGAATGTAAGTGCTGGGCTCTGGGGGGTAGGGGGTGCTGGGAACCCCCCACATTCACTCCTGCTGCTGCCTGGGAGGGGGACTCACCTGGGAGGAGGTTTGGGAAGGGAGAGAGACCCTTTTCTCTCTCCTGGTGGTGGTCAGACTTGAACAGCCTTCGTTTCCTGAAGGAATATTGAGAATCCACCTGATCTCTTTGCTTTAATCCTGAATTTAATGGCATTTTAAGAAAACAGAGCGTTTTCCTCCACAGTCCGTGGTGCCAGCAGCGCTTTTCCTGGCAGCCAAGGTGGAGGAGCAGCCCCGGAAGCTGGAGCATGTCATCAAGGTGGCACATGCCTGTCTGCACCCCCAGGAGCCTCTGCTGGACACCAAGAGTGAGGTAAGTGTGGGGATGGAGCCTTGGGATGTGCTGTGAGTGCTGGAGGCCCAAGGAGTGGGAATGGCATCTGGAATTGTGTGGCTCTGGCAGCTCCTTGACCCTCTCGAGGTGCTCAGGGGCAGCTTCTCAATCCAACCTCTCCTGCTGCAGAGAGATTTGGGCTCCCCCACTCTGTGCAAAGCCTCTTCTCTTCTGCTGCACGCCTGGATCCAGGTGTGCTGTGTGCCAGTGTCCCTGGAGTGCTGCCGAGGAGGGTGTGGAGCAGAGGAGCTCCACTGTGGGAGCAGTTTGTCCTGACACGTGTCTCAGTGGGTTAAAAACATTGCTGATCCCTCATCTCTCCAGACAGCCCCTTTTACCTGGAGCTGAGCAATGAGTACTGCTGGAAGGGGCAGCTTTTTCCAGGGAAACTTGGCAGAAAATTAAAAAAAAAAAAAAAAGGCAGGAAAAGCAGCTGATTCCTGCACTGCTTGTGTGCCACCCCAGGAGTGTGGGGGACCAGCACTCAGGCGCCCCCCAAACACTCTGATCCCTCTTTCTTGGAATCTCCAGATGGTTTGGGTTGGAAGGACCGTAAATCCCATCCCATTTCACCCACGTGCCATGGGCAGGGACATTTTGCACTTGCCCAGCTTGCTCTGAGCTTCATCCGGCCTGGCCTTGAACACTTCCAGTCCCCCCGTGCAGGGAGATTCCCATTTTTGCCCCGGCCAGAAGGGTGTTAGGAATGTGCAGGCTTGATCCGAGTGCCTCTCCGTGAGTAACCTGCCTGTCCTCTCAACCCCAGGCTTACCTGCAACAAGCCCAAGACCTGGTCATTCTAGAGAGCATAATCCTACAGACCCTGGGTAAGTTCCTCGAAGCGGCCGGACTGCCACACGAATCCCAGAGCCAGGAGAATTCCACAGGCTGGAGAGCCTCACCCCTTCCACAGAGTCCACACAACAAACTCTGTTTTTCAGCCCGACTCCTGTTTTAACATCAGTTTTTCAGGTGTAACTTGAGCCAGGCTTAATGCTGAGAGATTTAAGTGTGGTTTGTCTCTTTGTTTTTTTGTTTTTTTTTTCCCTAAAAAAAAAGCAGGATTTGTGCTGCTTGGACACCGGCCCTTGTCCTGGGTTGTGCTTTCCAGCTCAATCGTAGGATCATGGAATGGTTTGGATTTAAAGGGACTTTAAAGACCATCCAATTCCAGGCCATAATGCTCCAGTTCTGTTGCAGGAAGCAGTTTGTACTGAGAGATGTCTTTAAAAAATGGGTTAAAAGTGAATATTTTGATCAAATAATTAAATGGGGGAAAAATCCCCAGAACTCAACAAACCAGGATCATTTGCTGGGTGTTTTTGGGAGTAGGAGTCTCCACGTGGGGCTGTGGCTGGTGGAGCTGGTGCCCTGTTTATTTATCAAATGTCTTGTTAAAACTTGTGCTCACTAACAAATGTTCTGTTTCAGAGGCAGTTTGTAGGTAGATTTTTCCCTCCAAAAAAGCAGGATTATCTTATTCCTGACTGGATTCAGAGCAGACGCCCCATGTCCCTCTTTCAGTAGGGGCAGAGTTGTCCTGGGCCACAAGCCTGTGGCTAAACCAAGCCCAGTTCTGCAACCTCTCAGTTCTCCAGAGGCCTTTTTAAACATCCAGTTCTACCAGAACATTCTGCAGATCTGCTGCACACATGAATCAATTGGAATTCTTTTTTCCCCCCTTTGAAACATAATTCCCAAAGTGAGGAGGAAGCGGGAGCGAGGATTAAACTCAGTTGTCCTCAGTGCTTTAGGCCCATTCAAAGGGAAAACAATCTGCTTCCTCTCAGCTTTTTGGGTGAGAGAAATCCCTTGGAGCAGATGCCATTGTCTTCGCCTTCCTCCCAGCTGCTTCAAGAGGCTTTGTCCTGCTATTTTTAAAATCCTTAATAGTTGTTTTGTTTCCAGTGAGGCCTTCAGAAGCTGGGAGGTCTGGCAGCACCAGAGACCTTCTGGGTTTGTAGCTGGAGAACTTGAGGCTTCTGGATACAGGAAAAAAAGGGCTCCTCTATTCCTGCCTGGCTCCAAGCAGGGCTGTAGGAGGGAAGGGGTGCAGGAAATGTGGATCCAGGGCTGTGCTGCTGGTTCTGATGGTTCTTTGTCTGTGTCCTTCCAGGGTTTGAGATCACTATTGACCATCCTCACACCCACGTGGTGAAGTGCACCCAGCTTGTCCGAGGTGAGAGGGAATTGGGAGGAAGATGTGGGGGAGTGTCCAGCTGGGTTTGCTCCAGAGCTTCCCAGAGCCCTGGAATGGGTTGGGTTGAGAGGGCAAGGACAACTTCCACTTGCCCAGGTTGTTCCAGCTTGGCCTTGGACACTTCTAGGGATGGGGCAGCCACGACTTCTCTGGACAATCAGGGCCTCCCTACCCTCACAGGGAGGCATTTCTTCCCAATATTCCATCTAAATCTCACTTTTTCCAAGTGAAAAACCATTCCCCCTTGTCCTGCCACTCCAGGTCCCCTCCAGAGTCCCACTTCAGCTCTCTTGGAATCTGAAAGGTCACAATGGGGTCACCCCAGAGACTTCTCCAGCCTGAACAATCCCAATTCTCCCAGCTTTTCCTCCCAGGAGAGCTGATCATCCCTCTGATTCTCAAAAGTAGAGGCAGTTTTAGATGGTTCTGGCTATTCTGAACCACACAAAGCTCTCAGTGAGCATCAGTTCCCAAAATCCTTGTGGCTGTGGCCTGCTGGTCTATCTGTGGGCCGCTCATGGTTCTTGCATTAAAATATGATAACATGAAAATATGCAAATAACACCCCTGATTTTTTCTTTTTTTTTTTTTTTTTGCAGCCAGCAAGGACTTGGCACAAACTTCCTATTTCATGGCTACGAACAGGTTATTATTTTATAATTTCATATTTTTATAATTGATTGATGGTTTAACTACTGCCTGTGGCCCCAGAGGCATCGCTCAACCTGGGAGCAGCTGGGAGTACCACAGGAAGAGCTTTAAGAAAGAGTTCCAGCCATTTTTCCTGCCAGCTGCTGGGTACAATGAGCTGGAAAATAAGGCAGATGGGATACTCAGGAGCTTTGCTGCTTATTTGATAGGAATTTAGTTGTGAAAGTTTAAAAAAAAACCCGAAAAAGATGGGGAGGAAAATGAATATATAAATTTTTCCTTGCTTAGTCCTGGGTGTTGGAGAGTTTTCACTCAACAAGGTGCTGTGGAAATTGTTCATGAATATGGTTTGTGCACCAGAAAAGGCTGATTTGGGACATAAATGAAGAAAAATCAACCCCAAGTTTTTTGTATGGGTTGTTTTTCTCCTAAGTTTTCTCTGGAAATTAAAATCAGTCCTGAGTTTTTCATTTGGGTTGTTCTGTCCCTAAATTTTCTCTGGAAAGGAAAATCAGCCCTGGATTCTTTCTCTGATTTGTTTTGTCCCTAAATTTTCACTGCCAGCCTGATGCCAGCACTTTTGTTGGGATTATTTCTAAATTTAATTTCCTGGATTATCAGCTTCAGACAAATCATGGAGTTAACGTTTTGGAACAGACAAAATCGTGGGCATGGAAAACACTGAGATTTTGGGAAATTATGGAGGGAAAAGTGGGTTAGGTGCCAACAGAGGTGAAGCTGCAGGGCTGGAGATGCCTCCAAGCTCTCTCTGGGAATGTCTGGGCACGTGGTTTCCCTTTTCCACCTGGGAGGTGTTCCCTGCTCACCTTCACTGTTTGTTGAAGGTGTTTCGGGCTCCAAAGGGCGCCCTGTGGATTTCCGGCCTCGGGAATGTGGTGTTGGTGATGTTTGGGTAAACACAACCCTGGAACTTGTTTTATCCCTGCAGCAAGAATTTCAAAGCCGTGGGATTAGGAGTTAAGGCTGTAATTGAGGGAAATCCAGGCAGAAAGTGTGAAGACGAGCCTCAGTTTTGCCTGAGAGAGCCAGTTCTGGGATGAACTGGATTTATCCTTGCGTTCCCTTTGGTTTTGTTCTGGCATTGTTATGGGGCAGAGTTGAGGCTCTTTGTTATCCTCGAGTTTGCTCTGCCAAGGCTCTGAATTTCCTGGGTTTGACGTCTCTGGATAAACCCAATATCCATGAAACTTGAAGATTTTTGGCTGTAGATGTCAAACTTCAGCCTCTCCACTTTTCACTGATGGAAAAATGTTGAATAGGGTGGTGAGGAGATGGTGCCACGTGGGCAAATCCCACACTCAAGACTTGCTCCCGTGTTTCCTTAAGCTCTGGTGTTCCTGCAGGATCCTCGTAGTCCCTCAGTTCTCCTGGTCCTGGTGCTGTCCACACCTCCCAGCACTCATGGCCATGTGGAAAATCAATTTATTAATGAAAATATTTGATAGATCACCTGGCTCAGGTTCTCCTGAGTCACTCCAGCATAAAGCATATACCTAAAAATCCTTTGGGAAAGGATTCCTAGACCTTCCAGACCCTTCCTAAAGCTGAAAATGGCAGGTTTGCTCCTTGAATGCCATCCAGGAGTTGTGCTTGGAAGCTTCTCCCCAAAGCAGGGGTGGGGCTGGCAGGTGACCCCAGGACTGACTTTCATCCTTGGAGATCCCAATTTTCCTGTAGCAAGCCAGTAATGAACAGAGATGGAGGAAATCCCAACTTTGCTGTAGCAAAACAGGGATGAGCAAAAAAAGGACAAGTTTCTCTTCAAGAGCAGAGGTGGGACTGGTCCCCAGTGACTTTCCCCCTTGGAGGGGAATCCCAAATTTCCTGCATCAACGCAGGGATAAACAGGGAAATTGGTGGACGACATCCCAAATTTCCTGTAGTAAACAAGGATGAGTTTCTCCTCAGAGCAGAGGCAGGCTGGTGACCTCAGCACTGTTTTTCCTCCTTTGGAGGAGATCCCAAATTTCCTGTGGCAAAACAGGGATAAGTTTTTCTTCAGAGCACAGGTGGGGCTGGCAGGTCTCCAGTCGCTTCCCCTGTCAGAGAAGCTCCCAAATGACTTCTATAACAAAAACTGGTGGAGGAGAACCCAAATTCCCTGTAGCAAAGCAGGCCCGAACAAGCGGTCGTGAAGCCCCGCTGTGCTGGAGCGGGATGGAGCTGGCTGTGCCTGAGGGTCGTTCTGGGGAGGTCCAGAGGGCCACATTCCCCCCATTTCCCGCGTGGATCTGCAGCTCAGGCGTGGGAGTTGATGGCTTTTTGTTTTCTCTCCCGGTGACGTCAGCCTGCACCTGACCACCTTCAGCCTGCAGTACACCCCGCCCGTTGTGGCCTGCGTCTGTATCCACCTGGCCTGTAAGTGGTCCAACTGGGAGATCCCAGTCTCCACGGACGGGAAGCACTGGTGGGAATACGTTGATGGCACTGTAACTCTGGAGCTCTTAGATGGTAAGTTTGGGAGCGAGGTTTTTATCCCTGCAAAAGGCTCTTAAGTTATTTTGGCATCGCTGGTCCTGGGTCTGATGTTCCAACACCACTTCACGGGCTCCAGGAGTTCAGGGTTTGCTGAGATTTTTCAGGGCAGCAGCAGCTTCTGTAGCACCACAGAGAAAGGAGTTTGAAGTGGTCAGTGATTCCAGTTGTGAGAATTCCCCTCCTGATGCAGCTCCATCCCACCAGTAACTCCATCTGTCAGATGAGGGGGTTGTCCTGATGGACTGGGGCTGCTCTGACCCTCCCGCTTGGTTTTGTGTCTCCTCTGCAGAACTGACTCATGAATTCCTGCAAATCCTTGAGAAAACTCCCAGCCGACTGAAGCGGATCCGGAACTGGCGGGTAAGAACCTCGGACACGGGCTGTGATTCCTTGGAGAATCACAATGCAACACAGCAAGGGAGGGAGTTATGTGTGGAATTGGGATACAGTGTGATACTTGTGGTGTTCGAGTTCATCTGTTGTGAATTAACTTGTAGAGAACTTTGGTTTTCCAGCTGCATTAGCAGCCCTGCTTGCAGGGGTTGGGAATTTTCCCACAAGGAGGGATGGGAGCAAAGTGGATCTATCTCTAAAGAAGACCTTGCACTGTTCTGGTGAGCTGCTTGGATTAAACCAGCTCCATCAGCACCCCAAGTAAACACCCGCTGATTTGTTTAATTCCAGGCCTCTCAAGCAGCCAGGAAATCCAAGACCGACGACCATGGCGATGACGAGAGCCTGTCCGAGCAGACAATTCTCAACATGATCTCCAGGAACAACAGCTCGGACATGAACATCGCTGGGCTCATGAGCATGTCGACATCCTCCACGGCCGGAGCGGGGCCGGCTCTCCCAGCCTCGACCGATTCCCCCGGGGAGCCGAGCACCGCGGATCCGTCCCAGGCAGATCACTGGCATCCCCCGGCCAAGCTGGACATCCACAGGACTAGCGAGAGCGCGTCGGCTGCTGAGCACCCGCAGCAGGATGGTGCTGCCTACCCCAAGCAGGGCACCAAGAACGCACCCTCAGCCAAAGTGTCCCTCAAGGAATACCGGGCCAAGCACGCCGAGGAACTGGCGGCACAGAAGCGGCAGCTGGAAAACATGGAAGCAAACGTGCGCTCCCAGTATGCCTATGCCGCACAGAACCTCCTGGTGCAGCAGCAGCGGGAGAGGGAAGGGCAGCAGGACAGCAACCCCTCCCCGATCGTCCTGAAAATCCCCATTGCAGGGCCAGAGAACCCCGAGCGCCCGCCCGGCGCTGACAAGGGTGACAAAGCTCTCAAGATGAGGATCCCGGCGGTGGGGGGAGGTGGGGAGAGGCCGGTCCCCTCCAAGCAGGAGGAGATCAAGATGCGGATTAAGGTGCCGGGTCCCGGAGACAGACACAGCTCCGCAGATGAGAGCGGTGGGAAGAGCCGGGAGTACAAAGAGAAGCACAAGGGCCACTCATCCAACCACCACCACCACCACCACAACCACCACTCGCACAAACACTTGCACGCCCAGCTCGGCGCCGGCCCCAGCACCGCGGCCAAGCGCCCGGGGGACTCCAAACACAGCGCCCAACCTGGTGCCACCGCCACCCCCCACAAGGGCTACGGGCCTCTCGCCCCCACCCGCAAAAGACCCCTGCCCGAGGAGCCCCCGGCCATGCCCCACGAGCACCAGCCCAAGGTGGGCAAAGTCTCCAAAGGTCCCGGAGTGCCGTTCCCATACGCCCACCTTCCCGGGGCTGCCCATCTCCCTGGGCACAGCTCGGATTTATCCCAGCCCAGCAAAGCTCGGGGCGCCCACAAATCGGACAAGGGGCCTTCGGGGGCCAACGGGCACAACGTCAGCCAGGCCAGTGACTATCAGGACACGGTGAACATGCTGCACTCGCTGCTGAGCGCGCAGGGCATGCAGCCCACCCAGCCCACCGCCTTCGAATTCCACTCATACGAGCTCCTGAACCCCCGGGCTTCCAGCGGCTCCAGAGCTGCCACCAACACGGACAAGCCCCGACCGCCCCCCCTGCCCTCGGAACCGCCCCCCCCGCTGCCTCCCCTCCCCAAATAACCCCCTTTTTACTACTGAGTCTGGAGCCCGAGCCCAAACCTGCAGGGCTTTTCTAAGGGCTTTTTGATCTCCACTGCCTCACGAAGAACTTATTTTATTATAATATAACTTTTATTATTGATATTTAGTTGTTAAAGCTGTGAAAGGATAAGGAACCCTTTCTCTATTCCTCCCTTTCCCCCATAGGCTCCCAGTTAGTGTTGGGCTTTGACCCCCCTCTGGGGAACATGGGGGATATTTAAAATATGTCACAGAAAATTTAAGATGTTTTACAAATAATTTAAGCATTAACTTATATCTTAGTGGTTTGGTTCCTTTTAATTCTGAGGGGCTGTGGCAGAGCTATGGGGGGCTTTTGGGGAGGTTCTATTTGAGGCATTGGTGTTGAGAGGTTCTTGGGGGTTGGAGGGATGTGAGGGGCTGAGGGAATCCCAGGTGATGGGAGCTGTTCTCCCTCCCATGGGTCCTGCTTCCTTGCCCCTGCACCTGTTCTGGTTTGGGATCCGGTCTTCATCCCTTGCTCCCTTCCTGCAGATCCTGGGATTTCCACTGGAAGCCCTTGAGGCACAGGGGTTCTCAGGGGGGCACATTCCCAGTGGGATGTGGGATGAGAAAGTGCCAAGCTGGTTGCGTGGGCAGCATACCCAGGGCAGCTCTTCAGGGAATCACATTGGCATGTGGCTGTTCCCAGCTAAGCTGGAAGTAGCTTCTCCTGGAACCTCAGCCCAGGGCCAAGGGACCTGCCAGGGTTTGGGCTGAGTATTTGGGAAAGCCCTATTTCCTTTCTTCTTAGACTTGACTTTTCTGACCTTCAATAAATGGATGGTCTCTGGATGGTTTTGGGAAACTCTTGTTCCATGTCGAGCTTGATTTTTAGGAGGAATTGCTGCTGCCAAACCCCCTCCAAGGATTTGGGGATCGATTTGGTCCAGTTTTGGGACCAATTCTTAGATTTCAGGCTCTGGGCAAGGCCCATCCCTTGCTTCCTTTCCTTCTTTCATAGTCCCTCTTGGAGGTGGCTCCTCCCGGGATGTCCAGGCTCTGCCCTTCTCGGTGGGGAGCAGTGTCCGTTCGGGGGTGGCTCGGGAAAGTGGGTGGGGACCGATTGATACCGGGGGGGCCGTGCTGGTGCTCTGGGACCAAGGTGAGCCTACCGCGTGCGTCTCCCGACCCGGAGCTAATGCCCACGCCCGGTCCCGGCTCACGTCCCCCCCCCGGGTTTCCGGGCTGGCGAACCTCCGGTGTCCTGGCCCGGGAATCCCCTCTGGTGTCCTGATCCGGGACATCCCCCCCGGTGTCCTGGCCCGGGACATCCCCCCCGGTCCCGCCGCGCCCACGTGTCGCGTTCCCGCCGGCCCGCGCCCACGCGACCCTAGGAGGGCGTGGTCTCTCCCTGCATGAGTGACTGCGAGCTCAGCCAATCACGCACGGGAACGCCCCCGTGCTCGCCGCTGATTGGCGGGCGGATGGGCCAGTGAGGCGGCGGGGCGGGTGCACGGCGCGGCAGCGCGGAGGCCGCGGCGGCAGAGAGGTAAGATGGCGGCGGCGCCTCCTGCTCACAATGGGGCCCGATCTACCCCTCAGCGCGGCCCCGGAGTGCTTCTCCAGGGCTCCTCCGACCTGAACCGTCCCGGGGCCGGGTTTCATCCCGCTCTCCGCTCCGGCAGCGCTGCCTGGGCGCCCCTCAGGGGTGCACCTCACGCCCGCCGCCCGCGGACAAAATGGCGGCGCCGGGGCAGCGGGAGCGCGCATGCGCGGGAGCGCGGCGGCAGAGCACGTGCGCGGGTGGGGGGCGCCGGGACAGACCGGGATGGGCACCGGGAGAGAGGCTCGGATGGACCGGGAGATACCGGGATAGGGGAGGGGATAGATCAGGATGGGTACCGGGATAAAGCCGGGGATAGACCCTGGTTGAGGCTGGATGGGCAACGGGGATGCAGCGGTATGGAGGTGTGTGTGGACCGCGGCAGCAGGACAGGACGAATCACCGGGATACGTCGGGATAGAGGCAACGATGGGCACTGGGAACAGCGAGGAGAGGCACTGGGAGAAAAATATCCCCCACAGATTTCTGCAGGGCTAAAAGTTCCTTCGAACATTATTGGGAATTATATCCTTAGGAGCAGCCTCATCTTCTGCTGAAGGGGTCAGACTTATTGAAATTCTTTCCTGCTGCTGCTTTTAATTTTATCAGTCTTTTATTCCATTTCCTTTCCTTGCTCTGCATCCCTCCTGCAGCGTCGGCATGAACAGGATCCGGATTCACGTGTTGCCAACGAGCCGAGGCCGCCTGACCCCGGTGCCACGGCCACAGGAGCCCCTGGCCTGTGCCTTCACCCCCCGGCCCTGCTCCCAGCCCCGCCTGGAAGGGCAGGAATTCTGCATCAAGCACATCCTCGAGGACAGGAATGCTCCCTTCAAACAGTGCAGCTACGTGTCCACAAAGAACGGGAAGCGTTGTCCCAACGCTGCTCCCAAACCTGAGAAGAAGGATGGGTGAGTGGCTCTGCCCGCTGGTTTTCCAGTTCCAAACTCTATGGAATTAAAACAGGCAGGGGGAGGTTTTTCTCTTTGTCTTCCCTGTTGAAAGAACAGCTGGAGCTGTGTCAGGGGAGAGTTATACTGGATTTTGGGAAAAGGTTCTTCCCCAGTTGAGCACTTGAACAGCTCTTCAGGGAAATGGCCACATTGGCATTATTTGGATAATACACCCAGGAACATGGTGGGATTTTGGGATGTCCTGTTTAAGGCCAGATGTTGGACTTGGTGGTCCCTGTGGGTCCCTTTCAGGATATTCCATGACTTTTCTCTTCCAGCTGCTGCATTTGAGTTACCTCTGAGAAGTATCTTCCTTTTTCCAAAGTGTTTTTAAGCTGGAGAAAGACTCCATGGAGTTACTTTGGGACCACGGGCTGTGCCCTGGTCCAGCAGAAGGTGGCTGCAGTGCTCCAGCCCCCGTGCTGGATCTGTGTGCTGTCCTTCCCTCACTGCAGCACATCCCGCTGCCTGTGCCAGTGCATAATCCTCTGAGCAGCCACTCACATCCCTCTGGAGCTTTGACCTGGTTGTGCTGCTGCTTCCCTTAGGCCTTTAAAATGCTTGAGTGAGGGGATGGAGCAGTTATGGGTGATAGAGCACAGATTCCTCACAGGAGCGTTGCTTCCAGAGATTTACTGGGATGTGCACAGTGGTTGTCTCCACCCTGGTCCCTGTGCCATAAAATGCGGGGAAGGCAGAGTCCAGTGAGAATGTTTGGAATCAGAAGAGCTCAAAAACTCACCCACCTCACTGGCTTTAGCTGGAAGCTCTTTGTACTCCCTGCTGCTGGTGCCACAGGTGATGTTCCTGGAGTGGTAGACTCAGCATTCCCAGGCTGGACCTGCAGCCAGCTCCCTATGAGAGATTCCAGGTGCCAGGGGTTGTTCCCTGCCCTTCTGCTCTGCTCAGGTGAAACTCTGCATCCAGAGCAGCCTCCAGCCCTGCCCCCAGCACAGGAAAAACATGGAGCAGTTGGAGTGAGTCCAGAGAGGCACCAAGGTGAGCAGAGGGATGGAGCAGCTCTCCTAGAAGGAAAGGCTGAGAGAATTGAGATTGTTCTGGAGAAAAGAAGCTCAGAGGTGACCTAATTGCGACCATGAAGTGCCTGAAGGAGCTGCAGGAAAGATGGAGAGACTATTTATAAGAGGTGGAGAGCCAGGACAAGGGGGAATGGCTTCCCACTGCCAGAGGCAGGGTGTCACAAGGAACAAATTTCTCCCTGTGAGGTTGGGGATGCCCTAGAATGGATTTCCCTGAGAAGCTGGGGCTGTCCGTGGATGCCTGGAAGTGTCCAAGGCCAGGTTGGAGGGAGCTTGGAGCAGCCTGGGATAGTGGAAGGTGTCCCTGCCCATGGCAGGGGTGGAATGGGATGATCTTTACGTGCCCTCCCAATCCAAAACATCCTGGGATTCTGTGCAAATGCAGGAATGCAGAAGGTTTGGGAGCTATTCCATGCCTGGTAGCTGCTCCTTTGGGATGACTGTTCTCATTTAAATCCCTTTAGGGGCTTCTTCAAAAGAGGATTTTTCCCCCCACAGCCCCATTTTCTCTCACATGAGGAAAACAGGAAGATTTTAATCCCTAGATTATTGTGGCATCACGCTGCATTTCAGCCAACACGCTTCAGAGCCTGAGGAATGCATTGAGGCAAAACCAAAGCCCCAGGATCCATGGGAGCTGCTCCTGTGAGCGAGATGTCCCCTCTGTTTGGATATTGAGATAGCTGAGCACTGCTGCTGGAGACAAACCTCGGATGTGCTTTGGAGTTTGGTGCTGGAAGAGGGATTGTGTTGCAGTTATTATGTTGAGACAGACATGGCTCAGTCCTTTAGTAGCAAACCTACATGCCTTCTTCTCTTCTTTACTCAAAACTCTCACTCCTTCTTTCGTAGACTTCTCTCAGGTAACTCTGACTCCTTTTCTCATAGCAGCTTCACGCAGTACTGATTCCTTTTCTTACAGACAGTTCCACACAGCTCTGGCTCCTTCTCTCCTCTCGGCATGACTGGCTAACCTCAAGCTGTCCCTTACCTGGCTGCCTGACCCTGTCTGTCCCTCACATCTTCTCACCATATCTGCCCATGTCCCTTACCTCCTCACAGCACAGCCAGCAGCCTCCTTCTCTTACTCCAGCAGACTCTGGGTCTTATTCTCATGCTCCAACTCAAACTGCAACTGCCTGTACCTGTGGCCAGCTAACTCACTCTTTTATATTCCCCAAACTGATTGGGCAGACACAAATGCTTCCACTCGTTGGTAATCAGTATAGCTGCAAGTCATTGGCAAAGATTCCCTCCTGCACTACCCTTTCAGCCTGGCTACCACAGGATTGCAGGAGCTGGGAGAGCAAGTGGGGTCACACTGGGGTGGGGGCTTAGATCAGTTTTTAGGTTCTTCCTCCCCAGATTATTCCGTGATTTCTTGGCTGGTGTTGTACTGAGCTGAGGTTTGTCCTGCAGCACCTCGTTCTGTGCGGAACACGCCCGGCGGAACGCGCTGGCGCTCCAGGCTCAGGTGAAGAAATCCAACCCCGGGCCCGTGGGCGAGACCCTCCTGTGCCAGCTGAGCTCCTATGCCCGGGCAGAGCTGGGCTCGCAGAGCACAGAGAGCAGCCGGAGCGAGGCCAGCCGCATCCTGGGTAAGGACTGAGCCTGAGGCTTCAGGATTTCAGCTTTTGTGTTTTCAAATCCCGCACTTCAAATCAATTAGTGCATAGACCAGCCCTGTCCTGGGTAAGGACTGAACCTCATGTATTAATTAGGATTTTAGCCTTTTTATTTTCAAGTCCTGTAGTGCATAACTCTAAACTCCATATGGAGTGTTAGTTAACTGTCTTTGCATTTTGGTCAGAGAAAACAATTCCTCTAGACCTGAAACTCAAGGACACCCTACAGCCTCAGGCCCTGAAAAGGATAAACAAAAGTGAATTGAGGGGAATAAACTGGGGGAATATGACTTCATTACCTGAAACGAATTGGAGGATTAACCCCTGATATGTAAATAGACCAAACTTACATGTGTCTGAAAAACTCGTGACCATCATCCATCTTGGGTGTAGCCTCTAGGAGGGTTTTGATGCCCAGGGTGTATCTATTGAAGGCCTTTGATAAATACTCACTTTATTCTCTTAACATTGTCTAGCCTGTGTTCTAGGCAGCCACTCCAAGGCATCAAACCCAAAGGCTGCTCTGTTCCTGTGGGGGAAAGCCAGCAATACCCTTTCTTCAAGTGGGAAACAGATTCCATGGTCTGGGAGTAAAAGCTGGGGTTTTGTAAAGCCTGGTGTGTCTCACCTGCAGAGAAATCCTGCTGCCAGGCCCAGATCCTGCAGGTTTAACATGGAAATGTTAGTAAGGCTTCTAAGTAGTACCACTGAAATTCCTGGTGGTTCCTGGGAGGGCTGAAGCATCATTCCCAGTGTGTTATGGCTGTTCCAAGCTGGGAGGTTTCCCGTTGTTTACTGCTCCATGTCCCTCACTCAGAGTTTTGAGGTGGAGAGTTCCCTCTTAGTGTGAGGCAGAGCCAGTTCAGCTCCATGGGGCTGAGCTGCAGCGTGTCCCTGGTCATGCTGGCATGTGGGACAGTGTCCTGTGACTCCTGAGCTGTGTCTTGCAGACGAGGACAGCTGGAGTGACTGTGAGCAGGACCCTGTCACCGTGGAGCAGACATGGCGTGGGGACCCTGACAGCGAAGCTGACAGCATTGACAGCGACCAGGAGGATCCCCTCAAGTAGGTTGGGGAGTTAAATCCATCTTATTTTTTGGAGGGGGGCTCAGCCTGGAAAAAAGGCTTGGGGGGAACCTTTTCACAACTTGCTGACAGGAGGCTGCAGCAAAGTGAGGGTCAGGCTCTGCTCCAAAGAAACAAGGGACAGAACAAGGGGAAATGGCCTCGATCTGTGCCAGGGGAGGCTCAGATTGGACATCAGGAGGAATTCTTTCATGGGAAGAGTTGTCAGGCATTGGAATTGCCCTGGAAGGTGGTGGAGTCCCCATTCGTGGAGGTATCCAAGGAATGACTGGATGTGGCACTCAGGGCTCTGATGGGGGTCGGTCACAGGTTGGACTCAATCCTGGAGAGCTTTTCCAATCTCTGTGATTCCATGGTGGCTGCTGCCTGCTACACACATGCTCCATATTCTGGGCCCACTGTGGCTCCAGGGGACAGTGGTTGTGTTAAAAACATGACAGTATCAGTGAATTTTCATAGATTTGTGCCCATGTGGTTTCTTGGCTGGGGATACTCTCAGGTCCTGGAGCTGGGGTTTTCTGGGAAGCACTTGCTGCTCATCCTCTTTCAGGGTGGAGTAGATCCCCTGGTAGCTTCTCTGGGTGATCCCATCCCTTAAAAAAAAGCCTGAAATTGAGTATTTCAGCTCATCACTTGTTGATGGTGTAACTCAGAGTGTTCCCAATCACGTCACTGTTGTTTGTGGGGGGGAACAGCCCAGAGGAACCCCCACGTAACAAAAATCTTGAGAGAGCCCCACAGATTGAGAGAATCAAGCCTTGAGGGTCTCCCAAATCCTTTGGGGAATCAGCCCTGAGGCACCCCCAAACCCTTTGGAAGAATAATCCTGAGAGACTTCCCCTAACCTTTGAGAGTTCATCCTTGAGAGACCCCCACACCCTTTGGGAGAACAGCCCCATGGAACCCCTCCACATTATTTGAGGTTTAGCCTGAAAGGATTTCTACATTCTTTGTGGCAACAACCCCAAGGGACCTCCATAGCCTGAGGGGATCAACCTTGAGGGACCCCCACACTCTGGGGGGAATCATCCCTGAGGGACCCCCACACTCTGAGGGGGATTAGCCCTGAGGGACCCCCACACCTTGAGGGGGATCATCCCTGAGGGACCCCCACACTCTGAGGGGGATTAGCCCTGAGGGACCCCCACACCTTGAGGGGGATCAGCCCTGAGGGACCCCCACACCTTTGGGGGTTCAGCCTTGAGAGACCCCCACACCCTTTGAGAGTTCATCCCCCAACTCTTCAGCAGAAAAAACCCATGGGATCCCCAGACCCTTCAGGGATCAACCCTGAGGGGCCCCCAGACCCTTTGGGAGGGTCAGTCTCCAGGGACCCCCCCAGACAGCCCCCGTTCCTGGGCCTTGCAGGCACGCTGGTGTGTACACGGCCGAGGAGGTGGCTCTGATCATGCGGGAGAAGCTGATCCGGCTCCAGTCCCTCTACATCGACCAGTTCAAGCGGCTCCAGCACCTGCTGAAGGAGAAGAAGCGCCGGTTCCTGCACAGCAGGAAGGGAGAGCACGAGGCCATCGGTGAGCCCAGACCTCCTGCCTGAGGGGATGCACAGAAATCTGCTAAAAAAGGGGGTTTGGGCCTTTGTAGAGGCAGATTTCAGAGCAGGGTAAGGGGAGGGTTCCACACTCAGAGCAGGTGTTGAGGGACTGGGGAAGTGGCTGGAGCACAAGGAGAAGGGTCTGGAGAACTGAGAGAGCTGGGGAGGGGCTGAGCCTGGAGTAAAGGGAGCTCAGGTGGGACCATCTCACTCTCTGTAACTCCCTGACAGGAGGGTGCAGCCAGGTGGGGATCAGGGATTCCCAGGAACAATGAGACAAGAGGAAATGGCCTCAAATTGTGCCAGGGGAGGTTTGGGCTGGATATCAAGAGGATTTCTGTATGGAAAAGGTGGTCAGGCATTGGAACTGCCCAGGGAGGTGGTGGAGTCACCATTCCCAGAGGTGTTCAAGGGACAACTGGACATTGCACTCAGTGCTCTGGTCTGGTTGACAGGGTAGGGATCAGTCACAGGTTGGACTCTGATACTGGAGAGCTCTTCCAGCCTGAGTGATTCCATGATTCTGTGCTGGTCCTGTGCCCAGAGATCCATATCACTGGAGTTACAAAGCTTGTGCATTTCTTTGCTCTTCAGAGTTTGCAGCGTTGGCAGGAAATGAGCTATAATGTTAATTCTGAGACAAAAGTGCTTATTTTGTACTGGGATTTCCTGTTTTTTCCTTTTACGAACAAAATACATTCGTTCATAAGGCTCTTGGTGTGGACAGAAGTTGGTTCCAGTAACACCAGTGCTGCTGTACTGGCATATTCCTCCTTAGCAGGGATGCAGTTTTCCCTCTGCCTCTGCTGGCATTCTCCCTGTGCAGAATATGTTCTTGGAAGCAGGAATTCCCAGTTCAACAGAGGCAAAACCGAGTTGTGTAACTGATCCCCAGTATTGCAGAGCAAAGGACTCTTTTTTTCCAGCATCATCCTTTAATAGCTCATCCTGGAAAACGCCATAATTCAGCTCAGGCTCAAGTAAAAATAACCAGGACTTTGGTACATACCAATTTTGCAGAACTCTTTTTAGCAAACGAGTCAGAGAAAAGCAGATCCTGAGCTCTGCCCTGTAATTACACCAGGAATGCTGGCGGGAAGCTTCCAGAACTCACACAGGAGTGACCTGGAATTTAACAAGTTTCTATTCTGCTGCTGAAATCACAATGGACGGGAGTGGCTGAATTATTTTTAAAGGAGGTTTTAAAAATACTCCGGGCCCAAGTGTTCCTGGAGAGGTCAGGATAAATTTTGGGATGGAACCTGCACCGCCAGGCGTCACCCAAAGCTGCGCTTCTGGATGGAGCCCTCAAAGCCCTCGGTGGCTGATGGTGATGTCAAAAAAATTGGGCAAGGTGGTTGGAGATTCCTGACTCTTCCTTTATTCCTGCAGGGAGCAGCCTCCTGACAGGGCCAGAGGGGCTGATGGCCAAGGAGAGGGAGAACCTGAAGCGGCTCAAGTGCCTCCGGCGTTACCGGCAGCGCTACGGGGTGGAGGCTCTGCTGCACCGGCAGCTCCGCGAGCGCAGGGTCCTGGCCACCGACGGCGCGGCCCAGCAGGTCCGGGGGGACACCCTGCGTGGGCCTCTCCTCTTGTGTCTTTCTAGGAGTCACCCCAGGCCCTAGCAGATTGCCCTTCCTGCAAGGACAGCCACCCTCCTGGGTTTGTGGAGGCTTGTAGGAGCTCTCGGGTGTGCGGGAGGTCTTTGTGGCCACACCTTGCGTGCTGCGGTCAGTTTTGGGCTACTCGCAGCAAGAAAGACATTGAGGATCAAGTCCAGAGAAGGGAATGGAGCTGGGGAAGGGACTGGAGCACAAGATGGGTCTGGAAAACTCCTGAGGAGATGAGGGAGCTCAGGGTATTTGGAGGCTTGAGGATTTTTGGGAGCTCATGGGTGGTGGAAGCAAATGGGTTTGTCAAGGCTCTCACGTTTTTGGGAGCCCTTGGGTCTGAGTCTATTTCAGTGCCTAAAGGAGGGTTAATAAAAAGGAGGAGAAGAGCGAGTTTTAAATAGGCAGTGACAGGACAAGAGGGAATGGTTTTAAACTAAGAGATGAGAGGTTTAGATGGGATATTGGGAACAAATCCCTCCCTGTGAGACGCTGGCACAGAGTGCCCAGAGAAGCTTTGGCTGCTCCATCCCTGGAAGTGCCCAAGACCTGGTCAGATGTGGCTTAGAGCAACCTGAGATAGTGGAAGGTGTCCTTGCCCATGGGAACAGGAACTTAAAGAGCTTTAAGGTCTGTCCCAACCCAAACCACTCCGTGATTTCAGGCACACACCACGCGCTCCAGCCAGCGCTGCTTGGCCTTTGTTGACGATGTGCGATGCTCCAACCCGTCCCTCCCGCTGACCCGGCACTGCCTCACACGTATCCTTTCATCCTGACACTCCTCCTGAGCGTTTGCCAGCAGTTTGCCCCATGGCTGTGCCTCCCTTTTCCCTCTCGGGCCCTGAATCAAGGCCATCGGTTTGCTGTAGCCGTTGGTTTCAAACAGGAGCCCAGAGGAAATGTCTCCCAGTCTGTTGGTGCTCCCATCCCATGGAACAGCCAATTCGTGTGGGAGCAACAAAGGGCTGGGCTCAGGGTGGTCCTGCCGTGGCCTCCTAAGTCTGGAGCATCCAAACAGGGTGGGCATTTCACTTGGAAGCAGAGAATCCAGGCAGGCTTGAGCTGTGAGGGATGTGCATGGATCCCCTCCAGGGATTTCACCACCTCCCTGAGCTGCCCTTCCAGTGTCAGACCACCCTTTCCATTGAAGAAATTCCTCTTGACGATTTCAGAAATTCCTGAACCTCCCCTGACAAAGCTTAAGGCTCTTCCCTCTTGTCCTGTCCCTTATTCCCTGGGAGCAGAGCCTATCCCCCACCTGAGGACACACACACCAGAGCACGGCCTTGAGGATTTTTGGGAGGGTGGTTCCAAGCCTGTTTGGAGCTGCTGTGGCCCAGCTCAGTCTCTGTGACCCTTCAAAAGGTTCTTGTGTGTGTGTGAACAGCCAGTTCCACTTCCCAAATCAGCTTCAGCTATTGTAGAGCTGGCACTGAAAGTTCCACTGGGATCCCCCAGCTCAGGGATGGCCCCCAGTATGAGATCAAGGATCCATTCCCCAGCTCAGGGATGATCCCCAATATGGGATCAAGGATTCCCCAGCTCAAGGATGGCCCCCAGTATGGGATCAAGGATTCCCGAGCTCAGAGATGGCCCCCAGTATGGGAGCCATGACCCCAGCATTGCCCTGGGTGCATCTGCTCCCTCCACTCCTGTGGGAGTGGGTGGATGTGTCCAGGTTTGGATTGTGTTGGAGCTGCAGGAGGGAGCAGTGGGGTGAGTCAGGACAAGTTCTGGCGCTGGGTCCCAGGGCTGGGTCAGGAGGAGCTTCTGGATCTGTGGGAGATCTTGGATTTGTGGGATGTGCTGGGTTTATGTGAGCTCTTGGGTTTATCAGAGTTCCTGGGTCTATGGGAATTCTAGATTTGTGGGAGCTCCTGGGTCTGCATGAGCTCGTGAGTTTTTGGGAGCTCTTAGGTCTTGAGGAGCTTTCAGATTTCTTGAGAGATTCTGAATTTTTGAGAGCCCCTGGGTTTGCTTTGTCCCTGGAGTTGTCCGACACGCTCAGCCTTGCACAGGGAGCAGGAGCTGGAAGCTGCCTTTGTTTCTCTCCAACCACCACAGACCTTAAAATAAAGACAGGAGAAATCCCATAAAACAGCCAGAGAAGCTGCTGTTGGCAGCTGGTGCTCCCGGGAGGGAGGGGAAGAGCTGGGTCTGGCAGGAGCTCTCAGCTGACTCTCACTGACACAAACAAGCTTTTCCTCGGGCAGCTGATAACATCTGATAACATCTGTGGCTTTTCGGGAGGCTCTTGGGCTCTGTTTGCTTCCAGGAGCTGGATTGTTTGTGACAGGGCACCGAAGGGATGGGGAAAGGCTGGGAGGCTCCAGATGGAGCCTGGGATTTTTGTCCTCTTGGCAATCTGTGCTTTTGGCTACCAGTAAAGTCGGTGCTGGAGCTGGGAATTGCTCCAGGAGATGAAAATCTGCCTTCCCCACCCCCTGTTCCTTCACCACATCTTCCTTTGAGTGTCCTAGGTCCTTCTCTCTTGGGCTGGGCTCTGGCACTGCTGCCAGGCTGGATTATGCTTCCCACAGCCTGCTGGGAAGTGGATTCCTGAGAAATCCTTGGAGTAGGGAGGAGGGAAGAGTGAATCTCAAACCTAGACAGCTTAAGAAATTGGCTTAAACTTGGTGTCTTTTCCCAGTTTTATGTGGGTTTGAGATTTTTTTCCCCACTGGTGTGTGTGAGGAAATTGCAGTTGGGATGATCATGTTTGGAAGGGGATGGAAGAGGAGGAAGGGGTTGGAAGAAAAGAATGGAGATCAGAAGAGGAGAAAGAGGGATGGAAGAGGAGGAGGAAGGGATTGGAAGAAGAGATAGGAAGAAGTTTATGGGGTTTGAAAAAGAAAGGGGTGGGAAGAAGAGAAAGATGGAAAGAGGAGGAATGGAGTCAGAAGAGAGTGGAGTTGGAAGAGGAGGAAGGGGTTGGCAGAGGAAGATGGAATCAAAATGGGGCTTGGAAGAAGGGGATGGGTGTGGGAAGAGGAGGAAGGAGTGGGAAGAGGAGGAAAGGCTTGGAAGGTGATAGGTTCAGAGTAGGCTGGGTTTTGAGCTGTAGCTCCTCTGCCTCTGGATCACTCTGCTAGTGTGATGCAATTGAAGCAGAGTTTCTGTTTGGGATTAAAGGCAGGAAATCCCATTTACACCTCTGGCAGGAACAGGTTTTCCATTGGGAAGGAAAATGCAGTGGGATGATAGAAATACCATAACTGAACTGCTGGCTTTGGAAAAGACATTGTGTGTGCTGGGATCTCCCTGCCTGTGGGGCTGGAGCTCATCGTTTTCCATGGATGTCTGCAAACAAAAGTTAATCCTGTGCCTTTGTGACATCCAGCTGAGTGTCTGTGAGTGGTTTCCAGGGATCCAGTCACATCTCCCAGCCCCCACGGAGAGGGGGCTGTGGCTGTTGTCCCAGTTTTCCATCATGGAAATTATGTCACCCACATCCCTGGGCAGTTGGGGTGCAGCTCTAGGCTCTGGATTCCTGGTCTGGGAGAAATGGGGGTGGCTTTAACACCATTTGTGGGGGGAATTGGGAGCATTTCTCAGCGTTCATCCCTCTGGATGTGTCTCTGGCTGTACCTCTGCTGCTTTCCTTGACCTGCTCTTCCCAGATATCTGCCAGGATACAAACCAGACGCTCTTCAAGCCATGCCAGGGCTCAGAGGAAGTTCCCTGCAACAAGCCTGTGCCCGTGAGCCTGTCTGAGGAGCCCTGCTGCCCCCTGCACCTCCGCCTGCCCCCACAGATGTACGTCCCAGAGCAGGTCCTGGCTGTCCCCCAGGAGCTGGGAGCTGCTCCCACGGATCTGTACCTGAGTGCAGCCGAGCTGCAGCCCACGGAGAGTTTGCCCCTGGAATTCAGTGATGTAAGTGGTGGGAAAGCTGCTCCTCTGCCCACCTGAGAACCCTCCTGGAATGCTGCATCCAGGTCTGGGATCCTCAGCACAGGAAGAGCTGCTGGAGCGAGGCCAAAGGAGATGCTCCAAGGGCTGGAACAGCTTTGGAGCCAGGTTGGGAAAGATGGGGATGTCCAGCCTGGAGAAGGATCCAGGGACACCCTAGAGCCCCTTGCAGAGCCTGCAGAGAGCTGGAGAGGGACTTGGGACAAAGGATGGAATGCCAGGACAAGGGGAAATGGCTTCCACTGCCAGAGGCAGGGTTAAATGAGATAGTAGGAAGGAGTTCCTGTGAGGCTGGGGAGGCCCTGGCACTGGGTGCCCGGAGAAACTGGGGCTGCTGCTGGATCCCTGGAAGTGTCCAAAGCCAGGCTGGACAGGGCTTGGAGCAGCCTGGGACAGTGGAAGGTGTCCCTGCCCATGGCAGAGGTGGAATGGGATGATCTTTACGTGCCCTCCCAATCCAAAGCATCCTGGGATTCTGTGCAAATGCAGGAATGCAGAAGGTTTGGGAGCTATTCCATGCCTGGTGGCTGCTCCTTTGGGATGACTGTGCTCATTTAAATCCCTTTAGGGGCCTCTTCAAAAGAGGATTTTTCCCCCCACACCCCCATTTTCTCTCGCATGAGGAAAACAGGAAGATTTTAATCCCTAGATTATTGTGGCATCACGCTGCATTTCAGCCAACACGCTTCAGAGCCTGAGGAATGCATTGAGGCAAAACCAAAGGCCCAGGATCCATGGGAGCTGCTCCTGTGAGCGAGATGTCCCCTCTGTTTGGATATTGAGATAGCTGAGCACTGCTGCTGGAGACAAACCTCGGATGTGCTTTGGAGTTTGGTGGAGGAAGAGGGATTGCAGCAGCAGGAGCTGGGAGAGCAAGCGGGGTCAGGCTGAGGGGGCTCAGATCAGATCCCAGCCCCTTTCTGTGCGAACAGGAGGTGGATTTTTGGGTTAGAAAGGAAAAACAAGGCTGTTTCCCCCTCTTCCTGTCCTTTGAGAGGGTTTCGAGCTCCCTCTGGAGCGCTGCAGATTCGTGGAAGCTGCCGGGGGCATCTGTGTTGTGTCTCACATCGTGCCAAGCTGGGGAAGTGCCACTCGTGAGTCACGGGAATCTCGCCCTCGTGTCAAACCCCCTTTGGAGCCAAAACAAATCCCAGCCTCTCCCGAATCCCAGCCTCTCGTCAGGGAGGGCAGATGGAGGAGTCCTCAGAGCCTGTCCATCCCCATCTGTGGTGTCAGGGCAAGCAAAGGAGGTGTGACCTCCTAGGAGAGGGTGGGGATGTTCCAGGTGTCCTCTGGAATGTATGTGACATTCTGGAGAGCAGGGATTGCTTTGGGGGTCCCCAGAAAGGTGTGACTGGGCTCTTTCAAAGCCATTCCAGGTGCTGGAGGGACGCTTTGGGGACCACACGTCACACTGGGCTCCAGGTGGTGTGTCCCACACCTTGTCCTCAGCAGTGCCAGCTGGGATCGTGGCATTCCAGGAGAAAGGAGGAGAGGGTTCCTGGGGTGTGTTCCTGGCTGCTGGCCAGAGGCCCCACTGGCATGGTGCCACTCCTCCTCCTCCCTGCCTTTCTCATCCCTTTCCTGCTGCTTCAGAGGATTGGAGTCTACTCAGACCCCTCCTGATGAGCTGCTCCACTGTTCTCCCTGCCAGGACCTGGACGTGGTGGGTGATGGGATGCAGTGCCCCCCATCCCCTCTGCTCTTTGACCCTTCTGTGACCCTCGATCCGTCCCTGCGGGACATGGCCGAGGCTCCCATCGACATCCTGGCGCTGGAGGAGCCGGACAGGGGCAGCTCCTCCACCCCTGCGGCCGAGGGCCCTGCGCAGGTAGGGCTGGGTGGGACTGGCCCCCTCCCCGCTCTGGGATGGGCTTTTCCCAGCAGGAAACCCCTCCTCTTCCTCCCCACAGGCTCGGGGGGCTCCTCTCCGACCACTCTCTCACACAGAGGCTCCAGAGCCTGGGTGTGCCCATGCTCTGGATGGCATTAGGAGTGCCAGGGTGGGGTGGCAGCCAGAGGCCAGCCCCCGAAGTGGCTCCGTGGGTGGCTCAGTGCCATCCTTGTCCTGGGGATGGATGTCCTGGGAATGTCTGGGACATTGGGGATGTCTGAGCAGCGGGGTTGCCTGCTGTTCAAACTTCTTAATCCCAGCTGGAGGGTTTTAGGGGAGTTGTTTCCCAGGCCAGGAGTTCGCCTTTTTTCCTTGAAGTCTTTTCACTGGAATAATTGAAATTTGCTCCTGTTGTCCTCCTTGGAGCCTGGGGCTTCTTTGGGGTGTCCCCACAGGGATAGGTGATACCACCCACTCCTCTGTCCTGCCTTCCCTGTCCTGCCTCCTGGGGTGAAAGCTGGGTTTTGGGGTGGGGGGGCCTAGGCTCTGACTGAAGACCCCCAGTTTGCTGTAGCTGTTGGTTTCAAACAGGAGCCCAGAGGAAATGTCTCCCGGTCTGTTGGTGCTCCAGTCCCATGGAGTGACCAATTCGTGTGGGAGCAACACTGTCCCAGGCTGTGTCACACCATGGCCAACACTGTCCCTGTCCTGTCCCCTGCAGAGTCACCTCCCGTACCAGCCAGGGCCCCGGGATGAGCAGCATCCAGAGGAAACAGCCCCGTCCACCCCGGCCCGGGGAGCGGCTGCCAACGGGAGCCTGGAACCGGGGGCCGTGAGCTGAGCCCCACAGCACCGGGGTCCCCGCACCCAGGGGACCCTCAGTGTGGGATTTGGGGGCACTCGGGTGCTGGAGTGCCAGGATGAGCTGCAGCTCTGGCTCCTCCACTGATTCCTGGAGCTACAGGGACCCCTGAAACCCCAGGTGGGGTCTCCAGATCTTCACGTCCTCTGCGGGGATGGAGCCACGGAGTGGGGAGGGAAGTCGCGGAAGTTCTGGGATCCTTCGCCGCACCCTGATGTGCCCTGGGGGGGATGATGTGGCCCTGTCATGTTTTGGGGAGAACAGAGGTTCCGTCACACGAGGTCCCCCACAATAAAGTGTTGGCGGTGGATGCTCGGTGTCCCTGTGTCGTGTGGATGAGCCCAAAGACTGGGGGTGTCCCGGGGTGCCCTGGGGGGCTGGGTGTTCTTCCGGGGAGGGGTCCCTGCTGCTGCCACACCCCGACTCCTGCTGCCGGGGGGGGGGCGGCCCTTGGGGGTCACCCTTTATTTCAGTCTCGGCTGCCGTGGCGGAGGGGACACACCTGGGGGGGCTCCGTGGGGTGCGGGTCGGGCCGGTCCCATCCCGGGGCAGCCGCCATTGGATGCTCGGTACCGATTCCCGCCGGGAGGAAAGTGGGGCGGGGGTACCGGCTCGGTCTCGGGCGGTACCGGGGATCACGGGAAGGGGGGATTGGGGGGGGGGGGGGTGCCCGGGGCGCGGATTGGCGGCGGCGGGGGCGCAGGGCGGGGCCGGCCCGGTGGAGCCATGACGTCACCGCCGCCGCCGGTCCCGCCCCGGTCCCGGTCCCAGCCCCGGCCATGCCGTCCCGGCCCCGGCCCTGGCCCCGCCGTAGCCCCCGGTGAGTCCGGTCGCTCCGCGGCGAGGGGCAGGCGGGGGGACCGGGGGGTCGGGCCGCTCCTCGGGGGCACCGGAGGCGGGGGGGGCGTCCGTGGCCTCCGGGCACCGGATCGTGCCGTGGAAGGGTGGGGGCCGAGCCCGGGGGAACGGCGGGGGTGGCTCGGTCCGTGGTGTTCCGCGTGTCCCCGGTGCCCCCCGGCGCATTCCCGTTGTGTCCTCGGCTCTCCCCGCTGTCCCCGGTGCATCCTGGGGTGTCACCGCTGTCCTCGGAGCATCCCGGCTGTCTCTGAGGTGTCCCCAGTGCATCCTGGCTGTTCCTGGGGTGTCCCCAGTGCATTCCGGCCGTCCCCAGGGTCACCAGTGCATCCCGACTATCTCTGGTATGTCCCCAGTGTCCCCATTTGTACCTCAGCTGTCCCTGGGGTGTCCCCAGTGTCCCCATTTGCACCCCGGCTGTCCCTGGGGTGTCCCCAGTGTCCCCATTGCACCCCGGCTGTCCCTGGGGTGTCCCCAGTGCATCCTGACTCTCCCTGGGGTGTTCCTGGTGTCCCCGTTGCATCCTGACTGTTCCTGGGATGTTCCGACTGCATTCTGACTGTCCCTGAGGTGTCCTCAGTGTCCCCACTGCATCCTGGGTGTCCCTGGGGTGTCCCTCACGGTCTTTCACCCCACTCGCTGGTCCCCGGTGTCCCCAGTACACCCCAGTTGTCCACTGCGTGTGTCTCTGTCGTCCCCACCACATCCTGACTGTTCCCGGTGTCCCCACCGCATCCCTGACTGTCCCTGCGTGTCCCTGGCGAGTCCCAGCTGTCCTCGATGTGTCCCTGCACCCCGAGGCTGTTTCTCTAGCACATCCCACTTGTCCCCGGTGTATCCCGGCTGTCCCCAGGGTGTCCTTGCTATCCCTGCTGCATCCTGGCTGTCCCTGAACTGTCCCCGGTGTGTCCTGGCTGCCCCCAGAACAGCTCAGAAGGGCTGGGGACACTTGAGGATGTCGCCCCATGTCCCTGAACTGTCCCCAGTGTGTCCTTGCTGCCTCCAGAGAAGCTCAGCAGGTTTGGGGGCACTCGGGGCTGTCGTCGCCTATTCCTGGGCTCTGATGGGGACCCTGGTGTGGGGCAGGCCAGGGCCTGCCCGTCACAGCCACGCTGGCATGTCCTGGGCTGCGGTTTGGGCACGTGCCGTGTCCCCACGCCGTGTCCCCACAGTGCCCGGGGCAGCGGGGACCAAGTGGCTGGGGGGGCACTGCGGAGGGGACGCGGGCGCTGGGTGGCCCTGGCTGTGCCGGAGCCGTGTCCCCCTCCCCACAGGGACCCTCCCGGTGCCCCCGCGGGGCCCCACGCTGGGGGAGGGGATGGCCTCGCTGTCCATCTGTCGGGGCCCCCCCGGCTGTCCCTGCCGGGGGCTTGGGGGGGCCGCGGGCTGCTCTTCCCCTCCAGACAGAGCCTCACTTCCCCCCGTGACGCAGCCGGAGCCGCCGGCCCCGGGGCCGCTTCCTGCGCGGGGGGCAGGCGAGGGGCCCGCGGGCACCTCAGGGACAATGGGGATCACAGGGACCCGCGTGGGTTCGCCCCACGAGATGCAGGGGACACGGAAGGCATGTGCGAGGTCTGCCCGTGCCCTCTAGACCTTGTCCCTCCATCACCCCCAGACCCTCTCTTTGTCCCCCGCATCACCCTCGGACCCTCCTCTTGTCCCCTCCGATCTGCCTCGTTCTACCGAGCCCCACACTCTCCGCCGCCGTGCCGTGGGGTCCGGGTGAACCGGGGACGCGTGGCCTCGTGTGAACCCCAAAACCCCAAACCTCACCCTCGAGGGGCGGGGGGTGGAGGCCACGGCCGGGGCTCTCGGCTCCGCTCAGGGTCTGCAGTCCCGGGGTCTCCCCGAGGGGTCCCCGGGCTCCGGGCAGTCCCTCCAGAGGGTTGCGGGATGCCCTGCGGGGATCCCTCTGTGCTCTGCCCTGTCCCTCCGGCGGTGCCCGGTGCCGCGGGAGGGATTCCCGGTGCTTCCTCTGCCGGGGTGATTCCCGGTGTGCCGGTGCCGCCGCTCCCGGTTCCCCGGGGCTGGCGCTGGCGGAGCCGCGCACCGGGGGAGGCGGTGGCTCCATCCCAGCTCCTCCCCGGCCGCGGGAAGGCGGAGCCGCCGCCGCCGCCTCCCAACAATAGCGCGGCCGGGCCGGGCCGGGATGGAAACGCCGCCGCCGCCGGGACCGGCCCCAGGGCCGCTCTGAGCCGAGACCGGCGGCGCCGCCGGGAGCCCCGGGCGTGAGTACGGGCCGGGGCCGGGGCTCAGCGCAGGGACGCAGTGGCACCGGCGGCGGGGGGAGCCCGAGGTGGAGCGGGGGGTGTGCGGCACTGGGGGGGGCCTGTTTGAACGCCGAGGGTCCTGTACACCGGGGCTGCGCATCCCGGTGCCCTCGGGCCGGGGTCAGCTCCGGCGGTGCTGCTTATCTCGGTACACCGGAGGTGCTGCACAGCCCGGTGCCCCGGGGCTAGTGCCGATTCCGGTCCCAGTGGTCCTGCGCATCCTCGTGACCCTGTGTCGGTGACGGTCCCGGTCTTTGGGGCACGCCGGTGCCAGTCCCAGTGGTGGTGCACGTCCCAGTGCCCCAGGGCTGGTCCTGGTCTCGGTCCCGGGCGTGCTGTGTATCCCGGGGCCGATCAGCTTCCCCTGTTCCACCGGGAAGGAGGTGGGCAGCAAGAGGGGTCCCTGCGACTCTTGGTGCCGGTGGGGTCAGGACTCGGCCCTCGGGGTCTTTGGAGGCTCCATCCTCCTCCTCAGTGCCGTTCTCCCTGGCAGGTGACACCGCGCAGGGACGGGGCTGGGGACATCCGAAGCCAGGTAAGAGAGGGCCGGGCTCTGCAGGGCCTGGGGGTGCCTCAGGCCAGGTACCACCGGCCAGGGGCCGGCAGAGACCCCAGGGTGATGCGTGTCCCCCGCAGCAGTGATGTCGGAGAGCGTGGCCGAGGCGCCGGGAGCCGGGAGCCCAGCAGCGCTGGGCGAGACGGGCACCAGCCATGAGCTGCTGCAGCGCCTGCGGGAGCTGGAGGTATGCAGGAATTTGACCACCAGGACACAGGAACACTGGGCAGCTGTGGCCGGTGCCACCAGGCAGCCACTGAAGCCATGGCCATGGCCACCGTGCAGCCAGTGCCAAGAGCCAGCTGTGGCCAGTGCCATGGAGCCCACAGTCACTGTGGTGATGGGTTGCACTTTCCAGCTTTCCATGGCCCTCGTGTGCCACTGCTCCTGGGGCAGCCTCATCCTGCCATGTGTGGCCCTGAGTCCCACCAGGAGACAGAGGGTCTGCTTGGTGCCACTGTGTCCCCTGAGCTGTCCCTGCTCTGTTCTAGGCAGAGAACTCAGCCCTGGCCCAGGCCAATGAGAACCAGCGGGAGACTTATGAACGCTGCCTGGACGAGGTACTGGAGAACACCCACATGTGTGCACACGTGTGTGCTGGGCCATGAGGCTGTGTGTGCCCTGTGGCCCACCCCAGACCTCCCTTCTCCTCCCCAGGTTGCCAACCATGTGGTGCAGGCACTGCTCAACCAGAAGGTGGGTATCAGGAGGGCAGGAAGGTGTCAGGGGGCTGGGAGGATGCTGAGGGGCTCCGTGGGTCCTGGCTGACCCCCCACACCTCGGCCAGGACCTGCGTGAGGAGTGCATCAAGCTGAAGAAACGTGTCTTCGAGCTGGAGCGGCAGAACCAGATGCTGAGCGACCTGTTCCAGCAGAAATTGCAGCTCTCCACTGGGTCCCTCCCCCAGGTGTGCATCGGGGCTGGGGGCTGGCATGGGGCAGAGCCCCCCCAAAGCTTAACCCAACATCTCTCCTCTCCAGCTGCCACTGCACCCGGTGCCAGTACCCCCAGATGTCCCAGTCACCCCCCAGCCCAGCTCTGCTGAGCAACAGCCCCCTCCGCTGCTCCCTGGCCTCTGTCTGTCCCTGCCCGAGGTGAGTACTGGTGTTCCCAACCCCTTCCTGTCCTAGCGTCCCTCTCTCTGGGCTGTGTCACCCCCTTCCCCGTTGTCTTTTCCCAGTGTGTGGTATCACCAGGCCTGTGACACGTGGTTTCCCAGGCCCACGGTGTCCTCTCCTCTTCCCACCATCTGTGGTGTCCTCAGCCATGTGCTTATGGCATCAAACTTTAAACAGGGTCCCTGTCCCTGTGGTCCCTGTGGTGTCACCTCTCCATGTCCATGGTGTCCACCTGCCCAAGCCCCTTGATCTGTGATGTCTCTGGCTCCAAAAGCCGTTGCCTCAGATGTCCCTGTCCCCATTGTGTCCCCATCCCAAAGCCTATTGTGTCCTCTGTGTTTCCGGAGTGTCCCCCTCTGGTACCAGAAGGCTCAGTGCCAGGTGCTCACAGGGTGACGGTGCCCTGTCCCCACAGGTGCTGCCACCGGTGCCATCGGGCAGCCCTGGCCTCAGCCCTGGTGCCCCACCCCTGGATGCCCTGTCCCCCTTCTTCAAAAAGAAAGCCCAAATCCTGGAGGTGCTGCGCAAGCTGGAGGAGACAGACCCGCTGTTGGGGCCCCCTCCGGCCTCCCCCGGCTCCCCCGAGCCCTGCGCAGCCCTGGGTTGGCCCCCTTGCCCACTGCGGGGGCCGGGGGCTGCGGGGGGCTGGCGGGGCACCGAGGGCAGCCCCTGCTCCTCGCCAGAGGATGGGGGGCCGCCGCGGGGGGCTCTGCTCAGCGCCTTGGCCGAGCGGCTGCTGCGAGGTGAGGGAGGGGGCTGCTGCCGGCGCAATGGTGAAGCCCCCGGGGGACCCCCCCGGCAGCGGCGCGGGGAGCACCCCGCGTTCCTGGGACTCTACACGCCGGGCGAGGAGAGCCCCGAGGGGAGCTTCACCCCGCTCTCCCCTGGGGGGGTCCCCAACCCCCTGCCCTCTCCCACCAAGGTGCTCAAACTGCCGCCCCCCCCCGGGGGGCTGCGCCTCAGCCCCCAGCTCGCCCACCCCTCCAAGATCCCGTGTCGCGGCTCCCACCCCGAGGCCTCACCGGCGCTCAGCCGCCGCCCATCCCCCGATGCCCCCCCAGAGCCCGGCTCCACCGAGCCCCCCGCCTTCCCCCACCCCCGCACCTTCGAGGCGGTCGAGCAGCCCCCTGGGCCACCGGGACCCGCGGCCGGCGGGGAGCGGGCGGCCGCATCTCCCCCCAGCTCTCGCCGTGGCACGGGGGGCTCGGCCCCCTGCCGCCGCCCTGGCAAGAAGCCCCCCGAACCGGGCTACCTGCCCTTCAAGGAGCGCCTGGCAGCCCTGGGCAAGCTGCGGGGCGCTGAGGGCCGCGAGCCGCCCGGCCCAGGGCGGCCCGAACGGGGCCATGGGGCCGAGCTGCGCCCCCCGCCCCGGGGGGGCTTGGGGGGCAGCCTGAAGCACCCCGAGCCAGCGCACGGCGCGGAGCCCCTGGCCCGCTGCTACTCCTCCGGCTCCATGGGCGACCCCGGCAAGGCGGGGGGCAAGGGGCGCCCCGGCACCGGCCGGACCCCCTCGCGGACCCCCCCCACGCCCCCTGCCAAGACCTCTCGCAGCCCTCACGGCAGCCCCACCAAGCTGCCCACCAAGGCGGGCAAAGCCGGGGCACCGCGGGGCGAGGAGCCCGCGGGGGCCAAGGCGGGCGGGGGTCCCCACAAAACCCCCGCAGAGCCCGAGCCCACGGGGCCGGCGCCGAGCGCCGCGGGGCACTCGGCCATCGAGGAGAAGGTGATGAAGGGCATCGAGGAGAACGTGCTGCGGCTGCAGGGGCAGGAGCGGGCGCCGGGCGCCGAGGCCAAGGGCAAGGCGGCCGGGCTGGCGAGCTGGTTCGGGCTGCGGCGCAGCAAATTACCGGCGCTGAGCCGGCGTGGGGACGGCGGGCGCGGGCGCGAGTGGGCTGGGACCCCCGCGCCCCTTCGCCGAGAGGTCAAGTTGGCCGCCCGCAAGCTGGAAGCCGAGAGTCTCAACATCTCGAAGCTGATGGAGAAGGCGGAGGATCTGCGGAAGGCGCTGCGGGAGGAACACGCGTTCCTGCAGGGACTGGCGCTGGAGAAGGGGCGTCCCCGTGGGCCCCCGCGAGGCCCCGGCCCCCTTCCCGTCATGTACCAGGAGGTGACGGCCGAGACCTTCATGCAGCAGCTGCTGGACAGGTCAGCTCCCACCTGGCCCCCCTCGGGGTAGGGGTGAGGGTGGGGTATTCCCCTGATCGTTGCCTCCCCCCAGGGTGGACGGGAAGGACGTCCCCTACGAGACCCGCCTGGAGCACAAACGGGAGCTTTGTGACCTCCGGAGGGTCCCCCCCGACGCCAAAGAACCCCGGCTCTGCCGCCCGCCCCGCAACGGCATCGTGGGACACCTGCGGGAGCCCTCGGACAAGGTGAGGACCGCCCTGCGGCCCCCAGGCCCCCGCTCCAGAGGGACCCCGCAGCCATTCAGCCTCTGCATCCCCGCAGGTGCCTGACGTGGGGCTCCGGGATGAGCTGCCGTCCGACGAGAGCTTGTCCGAGTCGGGGACGGCGCAGCATTTCGTTGGTGAGGGGGTGATGGGGAGGTTAGGGCAGAGAGGGGGGGGCACCAGAGTGGGCTCCCCGGCACTGACCCCTCCCCTTGTGCCGCAGCCTGCGGGTCTCTGACGCGGACACTGGACAGCGGGATCGGGACCTTCCCTCCCCCCGACTATGGGGGGGTCCCCGCCAAGAGCACCCCCAAACCGCGGGGCCGCCCCGAGCCGCTGCCCGGGGCCGTGCCGGCCGCCGTCACCAAAGTGCCGCGCAAGGCCCGGACGCTGGAACGGGAGGTGCCCAGCGCCGAGGAGCTGCTGGTGCCTGGAAAACACCGGAGCGCTCCGGGCTGCCGCCTCCCGCCCCCCTCCAGCTCGCACGGCCACCGCGCCGCACCCCAAGGTGGGTGTCCCCGACTCCGTGCCTCCCTCGGTGCGATGGGGGCTCGGCCCCTCGGTGGGGAGATGGGGGGCGTGGGGGTCCTGCAGGTCAGCGCTGCCCCCGTTGTTCCCACAGACACCGGGGATGACGCCAGGAAGCCGCGGCGTGTCCAGCAGAGCAAGAACTGGACCTTCCCCAACGCCAAAGCCTGCGGTGCTGCTGACCCCTTCGTGTGCCCCCCCGAGGGGCTGGAGGGGCTGCATCGGCCCGTGCAGGTAAGGGCAGGTTATGGGACCCCCCAAATCCTAGAGTGCCCCAAAACTCCAGAGTAAGGACGCTGGAACTCTGGAGCAGGAGCCCAAACCCCCACTGGGGAACTCCAGACCCTCCTGCCCATTCTGTAGGGATGGAGAAGCCGTGGGGAGAGGATGTGGGGGGAGCACTCCCCAGAGTTCTGTGATGATTTGCCACATCCTCATGTGCCCTGTGGTGGGGAGGGATTTAAAATGGCCCTCCCCAAAGCCCCTCTCACCTCCTAGGTAGAGGTAGCAGCGGCGCCGGGTGTACAGGGCACTCTGTGAGAAGCAGGTGAAGATAGTGGCAGTGCCCAGGAAGGCAGTGGGGATGATGCTGGAGGCAAAGAGAGTCAGAGGGTTTTGTGGCCAGCTGAGGGGGCATCATTGGTGGGGGGCACAGAGGCTCCCCGCCACTGGGGGAGTGATAAATGAGGGTGAGGCAGCCCCCTGCCCACGCTGTCCCTCCCCAGGCCCCCGTGTGCAGCCCAGCAGGGCATCGGGGGGCATCCCCAGAGGCCCCCCCACCACTGCCCCCTGCCCTGAGCACTAGCAGCAGCCGGACCCCCAGCGCCTCGGACGTGGGGGACGAGGGCAGCACGGAGGCTCGGTCCCGGGATGGGGGGCACGGCCCCGCCGGGCTGGAGCACTCCGAGTCCCTCAGCGACTCGCTCTACGACAGCCTCTCCTCCTGCGGCAGCCAGGGCTGAGCTGCCCCGGCCCTGCTCCCACGTCTTCCACCCCCTCCCCGCTGCTCCCTGCTCCTGCTCTGAGGGTGCTGCCTGGATTGGGAGTGTCCGGTGTCCTGTCGCTCCCTCTCCCGGCTCTCTCCGATGGTGCTATGGCCCTGTACAGCCCCCGCCGATGGGTTTTTAACTCAATAAAGCCGCCCCCCAGCCTGGGTTATTTATAAACGTGGTGGTGCAGCCTGTGTGTCCCTGCGCCCCAGGGAGGGTCAGATGGACGGGCGGACACGGGGGATGGAAAGAGGGGCACGAGAGTTTGGAGTCTGAGCGATTTATTGAATCATCCCGGTGTACAAAGAGCGGAGATGGCGGGGCTGGGAGCGCTGGGAATGCCATGTCCCCACGGCCCCCTACCAGCACACATTCATTTCTTGGCACTGGTGCTGAAGGGGAGGCTCCACCAATGAATTTGGCTGAAGGGGGGTCCCACCAACAATCCCCCGAGGGCTGGTTTTGGGGCCTCACGGCCTCCCGGGGAAGGGCAACACCCCGGGTGGGGCTGGGGACAAACCTCCAAGGAAAGAAGACACGTGGGCGACCACTCCAAGGGCCACAGGCCGGGGGAAACCAGGGGGAGCCAAACTCCAGCAGGATCCACAAATTGGCTGGTTTTTAATCAAAAAAAAAAAAAAAAAAAAAAGCTGAACGAGAGAAAAACCCACGAGGTGCGAAAGCTTCTGGCTGCTTCCTCGGCAGCAAAGCGCAGCCCCTTTAATGACAGAGAGGGACAGGAAGGGGACATGGGGACACAGGGGTGGCTCCGCCTCGGCCCAGAGCCGCTTCACTTCTTCTCCTTCTTCTTGTTCTGCAAGAGCAAAGTGGCCACCGTCACCATGGGCTCTGTCCCCCTGTCCCCCACACCACGGGGCAGCTCTGTCCCCCTGCCCTACCTCAGACATGCCCAGGATCATCAGGAGCTCCCGGAAGATGTTGACGAAGTCGAGGAAGAGATCAACACAGTGCCTGGGGGAGGGAGGGAGGGATGGATGGATGGATGGATGCTCATTGGGGGCTACCCTGCCCCCTGTGTCACCCCCCGCCCCCGCCACCCGTGTCCCCAGCACCCACCAGATGTAATCCTTGTCCCCGCTCTCCGCCTTCTCAATGATGAGCTGCGTGTCGAAGAGCACGAAGCCACACATGATCATCAGCGCCACGTACAGGTTGGCCTGTGGGGGAAAGAGGGGCATGAGGTGGGGACAGTCCCCTGCTGGTGTCACCTGTCTGTCTGTCCATCCTCAGCAGGTAGGACAAGTGGACTGACCGTGAAGAGCCAGGTGGATCTCACAAAGGCGTTAATCAGGGAGGAGAGAAGCATCAGGGTGAGGCCGGAGAGCAGGAAACCTGCAGGGTGAAGGCAGGGAATCAGGGCCAGGTCTGAGGAGCCCCTGACCCCCCACAGGGAGTTCCCAGCCCCCCGAGTCCTCCCCAAAGCCCCTCTCACCTCCTAGGTAGAGGTAGCTGCGGCGCCGGGCGTACAGGGCGCTCAGGGAGAAGCAGGCGAAGATGGTGGCAGTGCCCAGGAAGGCAGTGGGGATGATGCTGGGGGAAAAGAGAGTCAGAGGGTTTGGGGGGCAGTTGGGGGGCATCACTGGGGGGAACAGGATCTGCGTGGCAGCTGGAGGTGGGGTACAGGGTCTGTGGGGGTGTCTCCTACCTCGGGTTGATGGAGATGCACATTTGCAGGAGAGGTCCCAGATTGATGCCTGGAAGGACAGAACTGGGTGTCACCAGAGCTATTCTGGGGGGCTTCATCCGGCCCCTCTGCAGGATTTGGGGTCCTGTGGGATGTGGGGGGTAGTCCCAGTGCCCACCTACCCGTGAGGAAGGCGAAGCCAATCAGCATCCCCAGCCGCTTCTGCTCGGTCTCACGGCTGTGTGGGGTGGCTGTGAGCCAAACCATCAGGCCCAGTGCGCCCAGGCCAGTCAGGAGCCCAAACTGGGAGAGGGAGAGACGGATGAAGGCTGGGCATTGCCTCACCTGGGTGGTGCAGGGCTGGGGGTGCCACCTGTGGCCCTTTCCTCACCTGGAAAAGGTGGGTCACCACGTTGATGTAGGCGCCCGCAGCTGCCACGAACATGCAGAGGGCAAAGCTGCCATAGACCCTCTTCAGGTGCTCCTGGGTGGAGGCCGAGCTGTGGGTGAGGACGGGGTGGTGAGGGGGCAGGGAGGGCTGGCATAGACCCCCGAACCCCCTGCCCTGCCTGTGTGTCACTCACATGTGGGAGAACTTGAAGAGGGCATCAAAGTTGATGCTGCGGTCAAAGACGTTCATGGTGCCGGGCTGGGATGGGCCCAAGGCCGCTCCACAGGGCTGCAAGCTGAGGGGAAGCGGGGTCAGGAAGGATCTGGAGCCCACCCAAAGCTCCAAAACTTCCCCCAGGAGCCGAGTGCAAGCCCAGGAGCTGGGAGCTGCCGGGGCTCCGGAGCCTTCCTTGTCCAGCTGGTGCAAGCACTGTCGGCTGTTGCAAGGCCAGGGGGGCCCTGGGGTGTTGCAGGGCTGTTGCAAGGCCAGGGCGGCCCTCAGGGATGCTGCAGCGGGGCTGTTGTGATGCCGGGGGAGCCCCTGAAGAGCACCCGGTGCCGTGGGAGTGCTGCTGGCAGCTGGAAACGTCTTTGTGCCGGGTGACTATTAGTGCCCGTAATGACGTCCCCAGAGGTGGCTCTGGCAGCGGGAGGCTCCCAGCAGGGCCTCCTCCTTCTCCTTCTCTTCCTCGCCCTCCTCCTCCTCGTCCAGCCGGCTCGGCCGGCTCTGTCCCCTCTGGCACCTGCTGGAGCCCGACCTGCCCAGCCAGTGGCACGAGCCAGCTGTCCCCAAGGGATGGAGGGGACAGAACAGGGCCCAATGGGGCGCGGGATGGGGGCTTCAATCAGCCGCCCCGGTGGAGGGGAGGGTGCCGGAGAGGGGCCCCATCCTGCCACACCAGCACAGCCCAGGGTGGGACAGGTCACAACCCAGCACTGGGACAGGGACATGGGGCGGTTTTGGACCGCTGCCACCCCTGGGCTGGTGCCATGAGGCCCTGGAGAAGCCCCAGGTCAGCAGGCAAGGCAGGGGAGGAGGTGCGGCCACGGGGACAGTCCCGGCCGGGGTGTGGCGGCGGGGGTGTGTGTGACAGGGGTGTGACAGCTCCCCCCGGGGACGACACCCCTCCGGCCCTGGTGATAGCCGGTTCCATTCGGCAGAGCCCGCTGAGAGCCGGTCCCGGGCCGGCAGCAGAACCCGGGGCCGGGCTCGGACCCCGAGCCGCCCTCCCCACCCCCAGCGCCGCTTTCGCTTTCGCTGCTGCCGCCCCTGGTCAGCTCCAAGCGACCTTTACCCGCTGCTTCCTGCACCCCCCCCACGGCGCTGCCCCGGCGCTCCTCCCCCCTCCGCCGCCCCGATCCCCCCTGATCCCCCCCGATCCTCTCGTTAGAACCGGGCGGAGACCCCCGGGGCCGAACCCGTGAGCGCCCCCCACCCCCATCACGGGGCCTGGTGGGGGCGGGACCCCCCTGGCCGCTCGGGCTGAGCTCTGGGCGATGTTGTGGGGATCGCCCGGGGTCTGCAGTCACCCCGGGACCCCCACAGCTCCCCCGGGGCTGCCCCGGGCCCGCCCCGCCCGCGGCCCCCGCCCGCACCTGCGCCGCGTCCGCCGTCCGTGCCAGGCCGCGAGCTCTGCGCCACGCCCCCGCCGCTCATTGGCTGAACTCCCGCGCAGTCCCGCCTTCTGCCTCACTCCATTGGCTCTCGTCAGCGCCCGGGGCGGGGCTTGTCTCCAGCCGCCGTCACGGCCCGGGCCGCGCCCGAGCGCCGCCGTTGGACCAGCAGCGCCCGCCCCCGCGCGCGAGCGCCGCGCTGATTGGTCAGCGTTGGCGCGGCCCGGCCAATCGGAGCGCTCCCCTCGCTGCCGGCCTTTGGGCGCCCTCCGGTGGCTCCCGCGCCCTGGAGGGCGCCCCCTGGTGGCGCCGTCGCGGGCGTGCAGCACTGGGGCGGGACCGGGCGGGGCGGCGGGGCGGGACCGGGAGGCGGTGGCAGCGCCGGACACGACGGGCTGAACCTCCCCCACCGCCCCCCGGTGCCTGGGCCGGGGATGGGGAACGTGGAGAGCGCGGACGGGGAGGCGCTGCCCCGGGGCCCGGGAACGCCGGCGGCCCCGGGGGGAGCCGGACTGTTCGCCCCGGGCAAGATGCCGATGCCGGAGCCCTGCGAGCTGGAGGAGCGCTTCGCCCTGGTGTTGGTGAGAGGCCGACCCCCGCCGCACTCCCCAGTTCCCGATGCTCACCCTCCGTTGCCGATGTGCGTCCCCCGGTGCCCTTCGCCTATTCGCTCCGTCGGTGTTCCCGCTGAAACCTCCCGGTTCATCCGTACCCGGGACTCCTCCCGATGCTCTCTCCCGGAGCCACCAGGGGCGGGCGAGGAGTGCCGGTGCCCGCGGGGATGGGCAGTGGCCGCGGGGCCGCGGGGAACACCCCACCCGGGACAGCCCCGGGGGTGTCGCCACTCCTGGTGCCACCGTGGGGGCCCCTGAGGCCCGGGGACTTTGTGAGCCGGGAATGTCCCGTCGGGGCAGCGCGTGGGGCTGGAGTTGGGTTTCTCCGTGAGTGCTGGGGACCGCAGGGCTGGAATTCCCCGCTAATTGCGGGGGCTCCCGGTTTCCTGGTGGATGCTGTGGTTCCCGGTGGGCGCGAGTGCCCTGCGCGGTCCCCGGTCCGCTGTCACAGCCGGGGCGGTGGCCACCCCGCGGCCCCGGGACGTGGCTCAGTAGTGTCCCCGGTGCCACCGGGACCACCAACACCGCAGAGGCGTCCCACCGGCGCTTGTGTCGCCCACAAGCCGTCTCGGTGGCCCCTCCGCGGCGCCGGCTTTGTTTTGGGGGGGAACAACACGGGGACACCACGGCTGGGTGACACCGGTGCCCCCCGGCAACCGGCCCCGCCATCCCGGTGGGAGCCGCCGCCAGCGGAAGCCGCAGCCGGGCAGGAAATGCCGAGTGTGGTCCCACGGGGCTCTGGAAGCCGAAATCGGGGGCAACGGGGGGCACCGGTACCCCCGGCGTGGGCGCGTCCCGCCGCTGACGAGCGGCTCCCGCCCGCGGCGGCGCTGCCCGTCCCGCATCCCACGCGGGGCGGATGCGGCCGCCGGTCTCCGCGGGGCCTGTGGCGGGGGGGACACGTCCTGCCGGGCGACACCGGTGCGGGGGGGTCAGTTTGCAGGGCGGTGGCACCAGCCCCCCCCCCCCCCCAAAATGTTCTCGCGGCCGTCGGCGGCGCCCGGTGCCGTCCCGGCTGCTGCCGGGGGTGGAAAATATTCCATCATGTGATACGGCGGCTCCCGGAGGCGAGAATCCGCCCCGGAGCCCCCCAGCCTCGGGGCGGGCTCCAGGCCCGGTACCGCCGTTTCCCGGTGGGATTCAGCCCCGGGATAGCTATGGGGGCTCCCGGTGGAAGGACGGTGGAGGAAGTGCCCGGCCGGGAGCGGCCGCGCTCCCACCACAAAGGCAGGAAACGAAGCGGCGGGAACGCCGGGACGGGCGGCTGCGCTTCAAAGCCCCCCGCGGGTGCCCCTCGACCCCACCCGGGGTCTCTGTGCTTCCTTTCCACCTCCATTGCCAGGGAGGCCCGGGCTTTTACTGGTGGGCACGGGGGAATAACCAGAGCTCTGGCGGCTCCGTGCTGGTGGTCAGCCTCGTGGGAATCTGCGGGTCCCGTGGGACCCCTTGCCCAGGGGTGCTTGGCCTCGCCCAGGCTCCGTCCCCGTTTCCTGCGGCTCCGTGGGATCGGGATAAGTAGGGGAGGGCTAACTTTAGCTGACATGGGGTGGGTGGAGCAGCCGCGGTGACGGCTTCTGATAATGGGGCTACCCGGAGCTGCGTCACTGGGGTGGCATCTCCCACCGGAGTCACATCACCCACTCGGGTTGGCATCTCTCCCTGGAGTGGCTTTGCCCACCAGAGCAACAGTCCCACGGCCCTCTGGCATCCCTGGTGTCCACTGTGGCACCCTATTTGTCCTGTGCCACATCCCCCACTGAGGATCCTCCGGTCCCCCATGGCCCTTCCCAGTGACCCGATGGGCCAGCGCTAGAGCCTGGCCTTGTGCCCGGTGTCCGAGTGAGCAGACACCTGTGCTGGGACTCGTGCCCAGTGTCCCAGTGAGCAGCCACCAGTGCCGGGCCTCGTGTCCGGTGTCCTGGGGAGCTGGGACCGGTGTCTGGCCCCGTGCCGCGGTCGGGAGCGGAGGCTGCGGTTTGTCGCACGGAAGCGGGTGCAGACAGGAAGGATGCGTCAGGGATGGGGAGATTTGGTGCTGCTGGTGGCTGGCATGTGGCCCCAGTGGCACTGCTGTCCCCATGCCACATCTGTGCCTGCTGGTGCATCCTGGTGCCAGGGACTCTGGCTATGAAATGGGTCAGGGTGCCCTTAGGGGGGACCCAGGCTGTACCATGGGTCTGGGTGCCCCTTGGAGGGCACTGTCCCCATGTCCCTCAGGGTGACACTCCCCCTCTATCCCCAGAGCTCCATGAACCTGCCCCCGGACAAAGCTCGGCTCCTGCGCCAGTATGACAACGAGAAGAAGTGGGACCTCATCTGTGACCAGGTGGGGGCTGGGTGGTCCAGCCAGCACACCTGGGGGTTCTGAGGAGGGGACTGTGCTGCTGTCCCCGTGTCACCAACACCCTTCTGTCCCCCCCAGGAGCGGTTCCAGGTGAAGAGCCCACCCCATGCCTATATCCAGAAGCTGCGCAGCTTCCTGGAGCCGGGTGTCACACGGAAGGTGAGGGGCTGGGGGGTTTGGGGGAGCCTTAAGGGGTTTGGGGAGCCTGGGGGAGCACGGCTCAGCCTTGCTCTGTCTCCAGAAGTTCAGGAGGAGGGTGCAGGAATCGACCAAGGTTCTGCGTGAGCTGGAGATCAGCCTGAGGACGAACCACATTGGGTGAGTGTGGGGTCCTGGGGAGGGGTTATGGGGTCCCGGGGAGGGGTTATGGGGTCCCAGGGAAGGGTTGTAGAGTCCAGGCTGGGGGTGCAGGGCCTTGTAGTGGGGTGCAGAGTTCCGGATGGGGTGTGGGGTCCCGGGGGGACTGCGGGGTCCTGTCAGCAGCCCCACACAGCTGCAGGGGAAGCCGGAGGCGCTTCAGGAACTGGGCCGGTTCCTGCCCCGGCCCGCGGGCAGGTCCCGGGGGCGGATGCCGGGGCGGATGGGCCAGCGATGACGCCCTGAACGAGGCAGCGTGGCCAGATCCTGGCCGGCTCCTCCCGACCGACCGGAGGGCTCGGTTGGCACCATCCCCGAGCCGGTGACACCCGGTGTCACCGGGATGCCCCGGAGCTGCGCTGGGCTTCGGGCGGGACGGGGCCGTCCCGGGGATGTTGGGGACATCAGCAGCGGGTGCTCGGTGGCACAGTCGTGCCCGGGGCGGTTCGGTGGTTCCCGGGGTGGCTCCTGCACGTGCCGGCTGTTCCCCGCCGCCGGCCCCGCTCGTCCCTGCCCACGGACCCAAAATAGCAGCAGCCGGAGACAGGAAACGGGCTGAAGCGAGGGGCTGGCTGCAGCAGGAAAGGGGCGGCTGCGGCCCCCGTGGCTCCCTGACGTACGGCTGTGGGCAGGCCTGGGGACCCCCAGTGCTCCCAACGCTCCTGGGTGAATCCCCCACCCCACTTGCCCCCCTCCCTGCCCCTGGGCACAAGTGCACCCCCACACCCTCCCAAGGCTCGGGGCATCCCGAATCCCCTCCTTTCCCCGCGAGGTTCCCAGGGTGGGAGTTGGGGTGCAGCCCCAGCACCCACCTCCGTTTCCCGCCCGCACCAAGCCCTCCCTGCCCTGCGCTCCTCCGATAACCCCGCGCTGCCGCTGGCAGCAGTGATAGCGCGGGGGCTGCAACCACCACTGCAGCCCCGGGGTGCCCCCACCGTCCCCTCACCCTCCCCGTGCCAGGACAGGGGTCTCCATGGTGGAAGGGGTTGTGTTGGGGGATCCTCGATTCCTGCGGGCTCTGATGGGTACCTGGTGCTGCAGGTGGGTGCGGGAGTTCCTCAATGATGAGAACAAGGGGCTGGACGTGCTGGTGAACTACCTGTCCTTCGCCCAGTGCGCCGTCATGTGAGTGGGGTCGGGGGGTCCCTGGGGTGAGGGGGGACCCAGGGAGTCCTTGGGGAGTGTGGAGGTTCCTGGTGGCCGTGGCAGCTCCCTGCTGCCGATGCTTGATACTGCTCAGTCCTTATCATCCCTAAGGCAGAGTCCTGTCTGCACCGGGGTTCTGAGAGACGCGGGATTTTCAGACCTTTCCTGCCTGCTCTGGGGATTCAAGAGTCACCCTCGTGCCTCTCCCCACCCTGCAAGCACCCACTCCTCCTGCCTCAGTGCTTGCATCTGTGCTGGAACCGTGTGCCCCCTGCCATAGCCGTGTGCCCCCTGCTAGAGCCATGTGCCCCCTGCCAGAGCCATGTGCCCCCCGCCAAAGCCATGTGCCCCCTGCTGCGCGCGTGTCCCCCCACCAGGTTGGATTTTGAGGGCCTGGAAGGCGGTGAGGATGGCGCACTGGAGAAGCTGCGTGCCTGGAGCAGGTCCATCGAGGATCTGCAGCACCCCAGCGCCCTGCCCGCCCCCTTTGCCAGCAGCCTGGCCCGCTCTGCCCGCCAGACCGCCCTACGGTACGTGCCCGGGGGGATGTCCCACTGCGGGGGGATGTCCTGCCATGGGGCCACGTCCTGCTCCAGGGCTCTGGCTGCTCATGGCACTGTCACTTGCTGCGTGCTGTGCTGTGTGCTGGTGTGCCATGGTGTGTACTGGTGTGCCATGGTGTGTACTGGTGTGCTCTGGTGTGTGCTGGTGTGCCGTGGTGTGTACTGGTGTGCCATGGTGTGTACTGGTGTGCTCTGGTGTGTACTGGTGTGCCATGGTGTGTACTGGTGTGCTCTGGTGTGTACTGGTGTGCCATGGTGTGTGCTGGTGTGCCGTGGTGTGTTCTGATGTGCCGTGGTGTGCTCTGGTGTGTGCTGGTGTGCTCTGGTGTGTGCTGGTGTGCCGTGGTGTGTGCTGGTGTGCTCTGGTGTGTACTGGTGTGCCATGGTGTGTGCTGGTGTGCTCTGGTGTGTGCTGGTGTGCCATGGTGTGTGCTGGTGTGCTCTGGTGTGTACTGGTGTGCCATGGTGTGTGCTGGTGTGCTCTGGTGTGTGCTGGTGTGCTCTGGTGTGTGCTGGTGTGCCGTGGTGTGTGCTGTGTGCTCTGGTGTGTACTGGTGTGCTCTGGTGTGTACTGGTGTGCCATGGTGTGTGCTGGTGTGCTCTGGTGTGTGCTGGTGTGCTCCGGTGTGTGCTGGTGTGCTCCGGTGTGTACTGGTGTGCCGCGGTGTGTACTGGTGTGCCGCGGTGTGTACTGGTGTGCTGTGGTGTGTGCTGGTGGGCTGTGGTGTGTGCTGATGTGCTGTGGTGTGCGCCGTGCCAAGCACTGTCCTGCCATGGCTTGTGCCGTCATGCTCGGTGCCACTCAGCGCTCTGACCTGTGCCACGGGCATCACCTGCAAGGCACAAATGCAGTGCCTGGAGCTCAGGCTGTGCCTTGCTCTCGGCGTGGCTGAATGTGCCACGCGTGCCGTGTCCTGTTCTGCCTCGCCTGCCGTGCCCGTGCAGCGCTGGCGCTGCTGTCACTGTCTCGCCATTGCCGTCCTGCCTGTCCTCTGCGCCCCGCGGCTCCGCTCACCCCTGCTCTGGCTCTGCCCCCGTGCCCCGGGGTAATGCACCCCGTCTCTGCTTCCAGGGCCGGGGTCCCCCTCTCTGGCTGTGCTCTCTCTCTCTCTCCTCCGTGCCCACCTCGCCGCTCGCCCACCCGCCGGGTAAGTACCGGCTGTCCGGGGCCAGCCCAGTGCTCGCGGTGGCTTCGCTCCACGTCTGCAGACTCTGTCCCTGTCGCCCTCCGACCGCTTCTGTCTGCCTTTGCCCCTCCGAAATCCCAGCTGTCCCCACGCTGTCCCCACGCTGTCCCCACGCTGTCCCTCGGTTCTCCAGCCCAGTGACGGTCCTGCTCACTGTGTGCCCTGTCCTGCAGCTATGGGACACTGCCCAGCCGTAGGGCACTGAAGAACTCACGCCTGGTGAGCCAGAAGGATGACGTCCACCTCTGCATCATGTGTCTTCGGGCCATCATGAACTACCAGGTACTGTCACCCCACGGTGGGGACACAGCTGTCATCACTGCCACCACAGCTGACACTGTTTATTCTCCATGCCCACAGTACGGCTTCAACCTGGTCATGTCTCACCCACACGCTGTCAATGAGATCGCCCTGAGCCTCAATAACAAGAACCCAAGGTAAGGGAGGATCTGGCAGGGTGGGACAGGGGTCCTGGAGCTGGCTGGGGGTGACACTGATGCTGATGGTGACACTGTGCCCAGGATGAAGGCGCTGGTGCTGGAGCTGCTGGCTGCTGTCTGCCTGGTGAGGGGCGGCCATGAGATCATCCTCGCTGCCTTCGATAACTTCAAGGAGGTATGAGGGGAGTGGGAACAGCAGGTCTGGGCTGGGATGGGGGAATGGGGGGAGACAGGACCAGGTTGGGATGGGGGTTGACCAGGGGAGACAGGAACAGCCTCAGATGGGGGGAATGGGGAAGCAGAATTAGGCTGGGACTGGGGAGCAGGACCCCAGGAATGGATGAACTGGGACCAATCTGGGATGAGGGAAGCCCCAAGAGAAGGCTGGGATAGGGGCACCAGGGTCGCCAGGGCCAGGCTGGGATGGGGAGTCTGGAGTGCAAAGGATGGAGGGATCAGGGAAGATGAGGAAGGGGGGGTCTGAGAGCAACAGGACCAGACTGGGATTAGGGAAGTGGAATCCAGGAGATGGGGGGAGGGGGTGTCAGTGGCTGGGGGGGCCATGCCAGGTTAACCCCGTTTCTGCCTGCTCAGGTGTGCAAGGAGAAGCACCGCTTTGAGCGGCTGATGGAATATTTCCGCAACGAGGACAGCAGCATCGACTTCATGGTGGGACACCCTGTCGTGGGCGAGGGGGAGGCTCTCTGGGGGGCAGGAGAACTCCTGCTGACGCCAGCCCTGCCTGCAGGTGGCCTGCATGCAGTTCATCAACATCGTGGTGCACTCGGTGGAGGACATGAACTTCCGTGTCCATCTCCAGTATGAGTTCACCAAACTGGGGCTGGAGGAGTTCCTGCAGGTATGGGGGGGTCGAGGGTCAGGGGAGCTCCACCGGAGGCCCCCCAGTCCTTGACGCTGCCTTCGTGCCCACAGAAGTCGAGGCACACGGAGAGCGAGAAGCTGCAGGTGCAGATCCAGGCGTACCTGGACAATGTCTTCGATGTGGGGGGGCTGCTGGAGGATGCCGAGACCAAGAATGTGGCTCTGGAGAAGGTGGAGGAGCTGGAGGAGCACCTGTCCCACGTATGTGAGCACAGGGAGATGCGGGGGTGTTCCTTGCTGGGTCCCGGGGAGCTCAGCGGTGACACCAGGGGGTGTTCCTGAGCTGCTGTCACAGCCGTGTCCCGCTCCCCAGCTAACGGAGAAGCTGCTGGACCTGGAGAATGAGAACATGATGCGGGTGGCGGAGCTGGAGAAGCAGCTGCTGCAGCGAGAGAAGGAGCTGGAGGTGGTCAAGGTGTGCTGGAGGGGCCGTGGGGGCTGTAGGGAATGGGGAAGGGTCCCGACCCCACTGGGCTGACGCTCGCTGTCCCCAGGAGACCTACGAGCACACGAGCCACCAGGTGCACACGCTGCGCAGGATGATCAAGGAGAAGGACGAAGCTTTCCGGCGGCACTACGGTTCCGAGCCGCCCCCGCTGCCCAGCGCCGAGCCACCACCACCTCCTCCTCCTCCGCAGCCGGAGCCCTTGGAGGAGACCCTGCGGCTCCCGGTCCTGCCCCCGGTGGAGGCTGCGCCCCCCCCGCCCCCTCCGCCTCCCCCTCTGCCGCCTCCCGCGCCCCCGCTCCCAGGTGAGGAGGGGGAGCCCCCGGGGCACCCAAAACTGGGGCATCTCAGAGTTGGGTGTCCAGACAGGGAGGTCCCTGGTACTGGGCCACTCCCGAGGCTGGGCTGTCCCCAGAACTGGGGTCTCACCCTCTGATGGCTTCACAGGGAAGTGTCCTCCGGCCCCGCCGCTGCCCGGGGCTTCGCCCTCCATCGCCCTCACCGTGGGGCTCTCAGGTTTGTGGGGGTGAGGGGGGACCACGGGACGGGGACAGGGAGGACCTGGGGACTGGGACAGTGGGACAGGGGACAGGAAGGATGTGGGGACCATGGGGACAGGGATGGTGTAGGGACTGTGCAGACAGGGAGGACATAGGAACTGTGGGGACAGGGACAAAGGATAAGGGACATCGAAGGGTTGCAGGCACCAGGATGCTTACTGGGGTTGCAATCCTCAAGGGAACACCCACTCAGGGACCCCAGCAGGGGGATGGGGTGGCCCAGGGGTTGATGACACCAAGCTCAGGTGGCTCAGGGTGGGCACAGGACATGTCCCTGTGCCCTGGGGGTGCTGAGCTGGCTCCCACCCCTCTGGCAGCCATCCGGATCAAGAAGCCCATCAAGACCAAATTCCGGTTGCCTGTGTTCAACTGGACGGCGCTGAAGCCCAGCCAGATCAGCGGGACAGTGTTCAGCGAGCTGGACGACGAGCGTGTGCTGGAGGTGAGCTCAGGACCCCTCCCCACATGGGCACCCCCCACCCCAACTTCTGACCCCCCTCATTGCCCCCAGGACCTGGATCTGGAGCGCTTTGAGGAGCTGTTCAAGACCAAGGCACAGGGCCCGGCACTGGACCTGGTGTGTGCCAAGAGCAAGGCGGCGCAGAAAGTGGCCACCAAGGTGACACTGCTGGAGGCCAACCGTGCCAAGAACTTGGCCATCACCCTGCGCAAGGCCGGGCGCAGCGCCGACGAGATCTGCCGGGCCATCCACACGTATGGCCCCACCCTGGGGGGGACAGGGGAGCTGGGGGACAGGGTCTGGGGGGGAGGCAGGGGGCTGGAGGGAGGCCAGGAATGGGGAAGGGAGGGTGCAGGGGGTGGACAGGGTTCAAGGGGGTTGGTTGGGGTGCGGGGGGGCCAGCCAAGGTGTAGAGGGGCTAGTTGAGGTGCAGAGGGTTTGGACAGAGGACAGGTGTTCTGGCTGAGGTACTAGTGGCTCAAAGTGGAGGGGTCTGGATGAGGTTTCAGGCAGGGTACAGCGCCTTGGCTGGGGTACAGTGGGAACAGCTGGGACACAGGCGAGCCACTTGGGGTGCAGAGGGACCAGGCAGGGTTCAAGGGGATTGGCTGGGTTGTGGAGGGTTTGGCTGGGGGGCAAGTGGTCTGGTTGGGCTTCAGGGTGGCCAGACAGGGTACAGGGGCACTGGTTGAGGTCCAGAGGGTGCAGACAGAGTGCAGCAGGCCTGGTTGGGATGCAGGAGGGACAGGCAGGGTTCAAGAGAGCTGGCTGGGGTGCAGATGGTTTGACTGGGGAGCAGGGTGGCTGCTTGGGGTTCAGGGGACCTAGGCAGAGTACAGGGGGTCTTGGCAGAGGTGCAGCAGGAGTTGTTTGGGGTTCAGGGGTATTCAGGGCTGCCAGGCAGGGTGCAGAGAGATTGTCTAGAATACAGAGGGGCTTGCTGGGCTGCAGAGGGTCTGGCCAGGGGGAGAGGGATCGACAAGAGAGCAAGGGAAAATGCAGAAGGCCTTGTTGGGGTGCAGAGGACTTGGCTGGGAGCCACATGGTCTGACTGGGGTTCAGGAGGTCCAGGCAGGGTGCAGGGGCTCTGGATGTGGTTCAGGGTGCGCCAAGCAGGTTGCAGGGAGCCAGGCTGGGATCCGGGGTTCCCAGACCGGGCACCGCTGGGAGCTGCTCCCCGACGTTGCGGTGCGGGGCAGGTTCGACCTGGCGACGCTGCCGGTGGATTTTGTGGAGTGCCTGATGCGGTTCCTGCCCACGGAGGCGGAGGCGAAGGCGCTGCGCCAGTACGAGCGCGAGCGGAAGCCGCTGGAGGAGCTGGCGGACGAGGACAGGTTCATGCTGCAGTTCAGCAAGGTGGAGCGGCTGCCGCAGCGCATGGCCATCATGGCCTTCCTCGGCAACTTCGCCGAGAACATCCAGATGCTGACGCCGGTACGGAGCTGGGGAAGGGGATACTGGACCTGCCAGAAGGGTCTCTGCACCCTGAACCCTGGCTGAGCCCCCCTGTCCTGCTCCCTGCAGCAACTCAATGCCATCATCGCAGCCTCGGCCTCTGTCAAGTCGTCCCAGAAGCTGAAGCACATGTTGGAGGTGGGGATGTGAGGACAGGCTGGGTGGGGGTCCTTCACTCCAGCCTCACCATAGCTGAGTGAGGGGATCCTGTGGGGTCTCGCTCTCTCCTGACCCTCCAATCCTGCTGCTTTGCCCCTGCAGATCATCTTGGCGCTGGGCAACTACATGAACAGCAGCAAACGCGGTGCAGTCTACGGCTTCAAATTGCAGAGCCTGGACCTGGTGGGCAGCCCCTCCTCGGCTCCCTGAGACCCCGAGGTTCCCATCCCACAGCCCTGACCCCCTCCCTAAACCCTCCTGCAGCTCCTGGACACCAAGTCAACAGACAGGAAGATGACGCTGCTGCACTTCATCGCGCTGACGGTGCGGGAGAAGTACCCAGAGCTGGCGACCTTCTGGCAGGAGCTGCATTTCGTGGAGAAGGCTGCGGCAGGTGCCCCTCAACCTGTGCCCACGGCCCCACCTCTCTGTCCCGGCCCCACACAGCCACTGACCCATCCCGTGTCCCTGCAGTGTCCCTGGAGAACGTGCTGCTGGATGTGAAGGAGCTGGGCCGGGGGATGGAGCTGCTGCGGCGGGAGTGCGGGCAGCACGAGAGCGCGGTGCTGCGCGGCTTCCTGGGCGGCAGCGAGGGGCAGCTCGAGCGGCTGCAGCGCGACGCACGCACGGCCGAGGTGAGGGCAGCTCACACCCGGCCTGGCACCAACCACGGGCACGCCTGCTCAGCCACAGCTTGCTCTGTGTGCTCCTCCTGCACAGCTGCTCAGCCACGCCTTGTCTTGCATGGTCCTTGTGCACAGCTGGTCATCCACACCTGGTCTTGCATGGTCTTGTGCACAGCTGGTCACCCACACCTGGTCTTTCATGGTCCTTGTGCACTGCTGGTCATCCACACCTGGTCTTGCGTGGTCCTTGTGCACATCTGGTCGTCGACACCTTGCTCTGCACGTTCCTCTTGCATTCCTGTTTTCCTTTGCATGCTCCATGTCATTCCTCATCATCCACACCTTGCTCTATGCAGTCTTTGTGCAGACCTGCACATCCACATCTCGCTTTGCACACTCCTCACGCACATCTGCTCATCCACACCTTGCCTTGCATGCTCCTTGTGCACATCTGGTTCCACTCCTGGCTCTGCACACTTCTCGTGCCCATCTGGTCACCCACACCTTGCTCTGCATGGCCCTTGTGCACTCCTGCCTTCCTTCGCATTCTCCGTGTGCATTCCTTGTCACACACACCTTGCTCTGCACACACTCCTTGTGCACTCCTGCCCTGCTTTGCCCACACCTGATGCCCACCATGCCTTGCACTCCCTCTGTGCCGGGCCCTGCCCATCCTTGACCCCTGGTCCTGTGCCAGGATGCCTACAACACCGTGGTGCGGTATTTCGGCGAGAGCCCCAAGACGACTCCCCCGTCCGTCTTCTTCCCGGTCTTTGTCCGATTCATCCACTCTTACAAGGTGAGCTGGGGCCAGGAGGGGATACAGGGCAGGTGAGTGGGGGAAACCTGAAATCCCCATCTGTGCGCCCTGGCAGGATGCAGAGCAGGAGAACGAAACACGGAAGAAGCAGGAGGAGGTGATGCGGGAGAAGCTGCTGGCACAGGAGGCTAAAAAGCAGGAGAAGGTCAGTGGAGGCAGGCACAGGGTGGGCTGGGGAGCAGGGGGCACGGAGAGGACCCGTGTCCCTAACCTGGACCCCCTGTGCCTCCCTCACAGCGGAACAAGTGGCAGCAGCAGGAGCTGATTGCAGAGCTGCGACGGCGCCAGGCCAAGGACCACCGGCCCATGTACGAGGGCAAGGATGGCACCATCGAGGACATCATCACCGGTACGGTCCCCTCGGTCCCTGGCCCCCTTGGTCTCTGGCCCCCTGCCCTGGCCCTGCTGGCCACGGGGGCTGACATGTCCCTGTCCCCCCGTTCCCTGCCCGTCCCCCCGCAGCGCTGAAGAGCGTCCCCTTCACTGCCCGCACGGCCAAGCGGGGCTCCCGCTTCTTCTGCGACCCGTCCCACCACGACGAGTCCAGCTGTTAAGACCCCAGGTACCACCTGCATGCCTGGATCCCCTTGGATCCCACCTGGATCCCCCTGGGTTCCCCCTGACCCCGCATGCCCCCTTCTGCACGCCCCTTCCCTGCATGTTGTCACCCCAGGGTGTTTGGTGTGCCCTGGTCCTTTGGATCAGGGCAGGATCTTAATGCAAGGCTGGATCCCAGCACAGGATCCCAGTGCAAGGCTGGATCCCAGCACAAGATCCCAGTGCAAGGCTGGATCCCAGCATAGGATTCCAACACAGAGCTGGATCCCAGCACAGGATCCCAGTGCAAGGCTGGACCCCAGCACAGGATCCCAGCACAGGATCCCAACACAGAGCTTGATCCAAGCACAAGATCCCAGTGCGAGGCTGGATCCCAGCACAGGATCCCAGCACAGGATCCCAGTGCAAGGCTGGATCCCAGCACAGGATCCCAACACAGAGCTTGATCTAAGCACAAGATCCCAGTGCAAGGCTGGATCCCAGCACAGGATCCCAACACAGAGCTGGATCCCAACACAGAGCTGGATCCCAACAAAGATCCTGGTACAAAGCTGGATCCTGGCACAGGATCCTACTGCAAGGCTGAGTCTCAGCACTGGGTCCTAGTTCAAGGCTGGATCCCAGCACAGGATCTCAGCATAAGGCTGGATCTGGGTGCAAGGCCAGGTCCTGGCACTGGATCCCAGTGAAATGTTGCTTCCCAGCACGGAGAGCAGACTCAGGATTCCATTCCAGGATCCTGCTGTAAGGTTGGGTCCCAGCACTGGATTCCAGTTCGATGCTGGTACCCAGCACAGATTCCTGGCACTGGATCCCAGCACTGGATCCTGGAGCAAGGCTGGATCTTAACATAGGATTCCAACACAGAGCTGGATCCCAGCACAGATCCTACTGCAATATTGGATCCCAGAGTGGGGTCTCAGTGCATCACTGGATCCCAGGGCAGGATCCCAGTGCACTATTGAGTCTCAAGATGGGATCTCAGCACAATATTGGATCCCAGGCTGGTATCCCAGTGCACTACTGGGTCCCAGTACAAGATCCCAGTACACCACTGGGTTCTGGGCAGGATCCCAGGGCAAAACTGGATCCCAAGGAAGGTCCCAGTGCAAAACTGGATGCCAGGGTGTGATCCCAGTGCCCTACTGGAGCCCAGAATGGGGATCCCAGTGCCTGCAGGACTCATTCTGTGCTGCCTGCAGTCTGGGGGGGTCACCTGGGCACCCCCTCGGGCCAGGCCAGGTGTCCCTGGGTTTGTCCCTGACTGTCCCTTCCATCCCACAGCCCGAAGGTGGATCCGCCTGTAGCTGAGCAAGGCTGAGGAGCCCGACTGGGGGGCAGGGGAGGACTGGGGCTGCCTCAAGTTTCCTCTCCTCACCCCCTCTGCCCCCCAGGTGCCCAGAGAGGCTCCGTCCTGCCCTGACACCATGTGGGAATAGGGCCAAAATGTCCTCGTGCCACCATGCTCACGAGTAACATCCCCGTGCCCGGGGAGACCCTGCACCCCAACCACCCCCTGCTGCCCCAAGGCAGAGGCCAAATCCATCTGTGGTGGGGCCCCAGCATCAGAAGCTGACCCATGGGGTGCCCCCTCCCCATCAGGGTCCCCTTGTCCCCGGGGGGCTCACTGCCTCAGAGCCCCCACCCCCACTACAGGGACCACGGGGACCCCTCCACCCCGCGCTCGACACTTTGACCACTGATGTGAACACTAAGTGCCAAAAAAAAGGGACCAAAGCCAGGCTGGGGGGGCACTGGGAGAGGGGCAGGATGGTGCCCCCCACCCCAGGACCCCCCTGCCCATCCCCCGCAGTGACTTTTTGTACATGTGAAATATATGGAGTCTTTTACATGGCCAGTGCCTGATTTGGGGGAGCGGGGGGGGGGGGGGGGGGGGGGGCCGGGGGGGCACAGGCCCAGGAGTCTGGGGAGCTTCCCCAGACCAGAGATGCTGTGTCTGGGGGGGCAGGGAGGGGGCACAGAGATGTGCAGGGACCAGACATTTGGCAGGGTTTTGCAGTGCTGTTTTGCAGTGTGGGATTAAGGAGAGGGGGACCTGCTTTGGGGAGGAATTGGGAGCCCCTGACATTCCCAGCCTTACTCCAGTGTGGGGTGGTCCCAGTTCACCCCACTTTTGGTGGCTATGGGGGACTGTGAACAGATTCGAGGCTGGGAGGGGCTGCAGGAGGAGCAGGATGAGATCCCAAAGGGAGTGGAGGGGCAGGATGGGGCCAGGAGGGCAGGAAGGGCTTGTGGGGGGGATGTGGCCATGGGGGGTGAGGGGCTGGGAGGGACAGGATGCAACCCCAGACCCCCAGCAGCGGCACAAGGGCCTGGCCTCCCTCGCTGAGCCCCACCAGCCTAGGGATTAGCCTTGAAACACGAAATAAAAAGTTTCCCCTAATCCTCTTGGGGGGATTACCAGCACTGCCACGCCCAGGGTGGGATCCAGTCCGGCCTCAGCCCCCCCAGTGCCACCACTGACCTGGGACCTTTTAATCCACCCACACGAGTCCCCTGCTCTGTCCTGGGGACCCTCGGAGATGCTGTGGGCAAAGATGCTGCTGTCCAGTCGTGTCCATCCATATCCAGCCATGTCCATCCATCCATCCATCCATCCATCCATCCGTCCGTCTGCCAGGCTGAGACAGGTCCCACCTGCCTTCAGTGACATCCAGCCACGAGTCCCCAGTGCTCAGGGCAGGATCCCAGTGCACATCCCACTCCGTTCCTGAGGGTCACTGGAGATGCTGCAGGCAAGGACGCTGCTGCCCGGCCATGTCCATCCATGTGGATCCGTGTCCGTCCATCCATCCGTCCGTCTGTCCACACGCTGGGCTCTGCCTGCCCAGCCCCTACGTGCCCTCAGTGACATTTACCTACACAAGCCCCAGCGCTGTCCCACGCCCTTGGAGATGCTACAGGCAAGGACACTGCTGTCCATCCACATCCAGCTGTGCCCGGCCATCCTCGTGTCCATCTGTCCATCTGTCCATCTGGGAGGCTCCAGCCGGTCCCTCGGTGTCACCGTCAGGCTCGGACAGGCATCGCTCGCCCTGGGCTGTGGGCGCTGCCAGGCTCTCAGCCTTCAGGAGCAGGTTACAGCCGAGGAAGAGGATGGCAAAGGTGACGGCGAGGCAGAGCACCAGGACCACGGTGATCTGGGCAGCCTCGCTCAGCCCCGTGTCCTCGCGGGTAGTGTTCATGTCCCCCTCCTCCTCCTCTTCTTCCTCCCGGGAGCCGAGTGTGCCGGTGACAGACGGGGAGGGTTTAAGTGATGTCAGGGACAGTCTTATCCCTCCCTCCCATGGCCCCCCTCACACTCGCTGGCGCTGGGTGGCCCCCCCGGCAAGGGGCAGCAGCTGTGCTCCACTCTGGAGCCCCCCTGGAGGGGTGCAAGGAAGGGAGAGTCACCCCAGCTCCCTCGCTCGGTGCCTTAGGGGGCAGCTGGAGCTGCCCAAGTGCCCATTCTGCCTCTCCCCACTGCAGCCATTCAGCCCCATGGCACTGGGTTGCAATGGGGATCCCCAGCCCAGTCCCATGGCTCAGGGGACCCCCAGTTGAGCTCCACAGCACTGCGGTCCCCCAGCTCAACCCCATGGTATGAGTGTGCCATGGGGACCCCCAGCTCAGCTCCACAGCATGGAGGTGCAATGGGAACCCCCAGCTCAGCCCCTTGGTTTTGGATGTGATGGGGATCACCAGGTGAGCCTCAGCATCCACTTCCCCCCTACCATGGCCCTCACAGCCAGGACATAACCAGGCTCCATGTGAAAGAAGAAACTTTATTTTTGGGGCAGCTCTGGCCCCCTAGGGAGAAGGGTGACACCAGGGGACAGGTGGTGACAAAGGACACGGCCAGCACTGGTTGTGTGGCACCAAGTGTGCTGCAGAGGGGTGGGGTTCAGGTGTCACCCTGACCCCCAGCACCCTCTGCCAGGCCCCAGCACCACTTGGAGCTGGCGCCACACGTGCCCTGAGGACTCACCCCGCTCATCAGCCAGGCCGGAGCCACTGAGCCGGTTCTCCAGGATGGACAAAACCCCATGGCATAAACCAAGGAGCAGCAACCCCCAAATTACAGGCTAGGCCAAGCCAAGCTCCTCCCAGAAGCTTTCTGGAGGTGAAGGAGGGGATCCAAGCAGAGTCAGTGTCCCAAAAGCACCACGGCCCATGATGACCCTGCCTGGGTGACACCAGCCCTACAGCGCCAGCGTGTCCTTGATGAGCCGGCGCATGGTGGTGGTGACTGAGGTGCCCAGGGAGTCCGTGATCTGGTAGGAGATCTTGTACAGGTAGGGCTGCACGTCCTTCAGGCTGGTGTCGAAGACATTGTCCACCTCGGACTGGGTGGGCATCTTGGGCAGGTACTCGTGGCGGTTCATCACCTCCACGATGTTGATGATCTTCTCGCAGAGCTTCTCACCCACCTTCTCGCGGCAGATCTGCCGCTCCTGCTCGTTTGCCAGGTTCACCACGTTCACCTTGATGGTCCAGAGCTCCCAGGGGATGCATTCATCCGAGAAGGGCCACCGTGACTTCTTCTTCTGGTAGAACTCCAGGGAGATCTGCCCCATGCCGTCAGAGCCAGAGCCGCGCAGTGCATCCTGCGTGACACCATGGGGGAACAGGGACTGACTGACCCCTCCTCGAGCACATCCCACTGGGTTTTACACAGTTACAGAATATCCTGAGTTGGAACAGACCCCCAAGGATCATCCAGTCAAACTCCTGGCCCTGCACAGGACACCCCAACAATCCCACCCTGTGCCTGACAGTGTTATCCAAAACGCTCCCTGAGCTCTGGCAGCCTTGGGGCCGTGACCAAATCCTGGTGAGATGTTCCAGTGCCCAATCACCCTCTGGGGGAAGAATTTTTTCCCAATATCCAGCCTACCCCTTCCCTGACAGCTCTACCTGCTCCCTTGGATGCTGTCACTGTCCCAGGGAGCAGATCAGAGCAGAGCAGATCAGAGCTGCCCTAGGGATGAAGCTGATGAGTCTCCTCTCAGTCTCCTCTTCTTCAGCTGAACAGATCTAATGCCCTCAGCTGCTCCTTGTGTGGCTTCCCCTTAACACCTTTTTTGCTGCCATTTTCACCCCTCCTGGCCTCCCCCTACCTTGAACTCCCCGACAGCCTTGCGGAGGGCCCGGTCGAGCTCCTCAGAGGAGACACGGACGTAGGCAAAGTCGATGAAGTCGCAGTCCACGTCCTGGGTGCCCACGGTGCCAATGGAGTAGGTGCCCTCCTTCTTGTAGTGGAACTTGCCGGTGCTGCGGTGCAGCAGGATGGTGTGGAGCACGGCCAGCATGGCCTCCTCCACCTGCCGCCCCTCCACCGACACCTCCAGCACCTCGGCGCGGCAGTTCATGGCAGGGGCGGCGCTGGAGGGGGCACAGCAGCGGCTGCTGAGGGCACAGGAGGGTGGGCAGGGGGTGTTGGTTACAGCCCAGCTTGGGTGACAGCCCTTCTGCCAACCCGCTGTATGCTGGTGTCTCAGACTCCCACAGGTGTCCCAGACTCCTGGTGTGGCTCTCCTGGTAATCCACAGGGACCCTGATGTCCTGATTTGAGTCCCCCACATGCCACTCTCGGTATAGGCTTCTCATAGCCCCACATGTTTTGGATTAAGTCCCTCACATCCCACAGACACGGACCCTCCCACACACCTCGCAGAAGCTCAGGGGAGTCCAGCTCTGGGTGCCCCACAGGGATCCAGATGTCCCAGGATGGGCGGGCCTCCTCCACAGGGACCTAAATATCCCGGTCTGGTTTCGTCACACCCCAGGGCAGTGTCCCAGTGCGTGCCTGCCCACCTCACAAGGTTCTCCATGGTCCCAGTGCAGGCCCCTCAATATCCCACAGAGACCCAGATGTCCCTGCTTGAGCCTCTAACAACCCAGAGAAACCCAGATGTGACCTGTCGCCTCACACGCCAGGGACGTGTCCCAGTGTCCCAGCCTGGCTCCCCCACTAGCACACAGGGACGCCAGGAGTCCTGGTACGGGCTCCGCAATCCCCCAGAGGGACCCAAATGTCCTGGTCAGGTCCCCTCAGGGATCCAACAACCCAGAGGAACCCAGGTGTCCCGGTACGGGCCCACCCCCACCTCACACGGACCCGGGGCGTCCCGGTTGGGCCCCCAATACACCACACAGGTCCAGACGTCCCGGCCTGAGCCCATCTCAGTCTCCCAGGGAGGGCCTCAGGTTCCCTCCAGGCTCAAGGTCCCGAATCCCCCTCAGTCCCTGGCCCCTCACCCCCGGTCCCGGCCCCAGCCCCGGTCCCCACTCACCGCCCGGGCCCGACCATCTGACGGCACGGAGGAGGGAAGTGGATCATCCCATCTGCGCGGGGGGGTCAGAACACACCACCGGCCACCGTAGCGGCCCTTCCGGCTATGACCACCGTGTTTCATCACTCTGAACTTGATTCCGTTAACATTTTGCCCCTCTGGTGCCGTTTCCGGCTGCGGGGCTTCGCCGGGGGTGGAATCGCCATTCCGAGTCCGCGGACTCCCCTCTCCCCGGCCTGGTTCGTTCCCAAGTGGCCATAGAGCTGCAATACCGCAGCCAGAGCGGCTCGCCGGCTCCATGGCGCCCCCTGTGCTGGAGGCTCCGCCGCGGTACTGCAGCGGGGCGGGCGGGTCGGTGTCCCCCGCTGACCCCTGCGGGGACAAGGCGACAACGGCGGGGACACGGCGGGGACACGCGTGGGGACACGGGTCACAGGGCCGTGGGGACCACAGGGGCACGGGGGACACCTGTGTGGCGGACAGAAGGGACACAAAGATACAGGACAGCAGGGCCGTGGGGAAATAAGGAAGGGGAGGGACACAGGGACAGATGGACACAAGGGACAGCGTGACACAGGGATATGGGGACACAGGGCGTACTGGATAAAGGGACATGAAGACTAGGAGACAAATGGACAGTGAGATGGCTGGATATGGGGATATGGACGGACATGGAAGACGCAGATATGGGGACACAGGGCACAGGGTGTAGTGGAAACAGGGACGTGGGGACTTGGGGGACACAAGGAATGGGGGATGGATGGACATGGGAATGGGACAGAGAATGGGGACACAGGGCACAGGGGATACTGGAAACAGAGACCTGGGCACAGGAGGGATATGGGGACAGAGGCATAGATAGATGGATGGACATGGGGACAGAGGGATGCATGGATAGACAGATATGGGGGACACGGAATGCAAATTTGGGGCACTGATCAGCCACGCTGCCATGGGGACACGTGGCTTGGTGTAAGTAGCAGCAGGAATGTGGCCGTGGCGTGTCACCGTGCGGGGAGCCGGGCACACACCGAGACAGCCGTGTCTGTGCCGTGCAGCCCCGGGAGCGCCGGCGTGGGGCTGCTTTTACTGGGTCCTACTGGTAGTGTCCCCAGCCGTCCTGCCAAGGGAACGGGGACAGAGATGGGGACAAGGTGGGCAGAGGGCAGCCCTGAGCTGTGGGGAGGGGACAGAGATCTGCGGGACGACCGGAGCAGAGCCATGCCGTGCCGAGCTGTGCCGTGCCGGGTGCCAACCCCGTGCCCCCATGTCCACTGTGTGCAGCTCCGCTGTTGCCCACCCCGACTCCCGTTCGCGGTCCTGCCGTGCGTCAGCGCTGTCCCCAAGGCGGGGGCGGCGGCGGGGGGGACAGAGGGACCCTTGTTGTGTGTCGCTGTGGGGCGCCCCCGGCCCCGCGCCTCAATGTGGCCCTTGTTCCGCATCGGCCCTGGGTGTCCCCGTTAAGGTTTGCTCCGGGGCCAGGCTGTCCCCAGAAGGAGGAAAGGGACAAGCCGAGGGACACATCAACAGCGCATGTCACCCCCCTGCCTTGGAACTCTGTCCCCAGTTTCTGGGATCGAGACCCCAAACGCCATCACCACCCCCCCCCCCCCCCCCCCCCCCGCCAGGGCTGGCCCTGCCCATGGCCACGTCCCCAGGAACACGAGCGGGGGACACGGTCACGCTTCCCGGTTATTTTGGGGAAGATAAATCAGGCAGGCGACAGGTGCGGGGCCGCGGCAGCCGCCGCCGCGGGGGTGAGTGACGGTTCAAGGGCAGCGGCGTGGGCAACGTGAGGCTCCGGCGTCCCGGCTGTCCCCGGCTCTGGAGCCCGGGCTGTCCCCAGCCCCGGCTGTCCCCAGCCCCGGCTGTCCCCGGCTCCGGCTGTCCCCAGCCCCGGCTGTCTCCGGCTCCCGGCTGTCCCCGGCTCTGGAGCCCCGGCTGTCCCTGGCTTTGGCATCCCGGCTGTCGCTGGCTCCGGTGCCCCAGATGTCCCCAGATCCACCGTCCCGGCTGTCCACAGCTCTGGCATCCCGGCTCCGGAACTCCAGCTGTCCCCGGCTCTATTGCCCCGGCTGTCCCAGCTCCAGTGCACTGTTTTCTCCCCAGCTCCTGGGTCCTGTTTTTAATCCAGCCCAAATGTCCCAGCTGCCCCCAGCTCCGACATCTACACTGTCCGAGCCCCGGCTGTCACTAGCTCTTGTCCCCAGCTCCGGCTGTCCCAGCTCCAGTGTCCTGTTTGTTCCCAGCTCCAGCCCTCCGGCTCTCCCCTTCCCCGGAGTTCTGGCTGCCCCCTGCTCCAACACCCCCACCCTCCCCAGATCCAGCATCCCGTTTTTCCCCATCTCCAGCGTCCCAGCTGTCCCCAGCCCCGTTGCTCTGTCCCCGCTTCCCAATCCCCGAATATTAATTAACTAAAGGGGAACACAAGGGACGAAGGTCCCACCCAGCTGCTCTCACTGTACGTACAAGTTTATATACAGAAAATGGCCAAAAAGAGGGAAACCCAGAAAAATATATATAAAGGGGAAGGGGTCGAGGCTGAGGGGGCCGGAGCCACCCCTCACCCGCGCCCCCCACTCTGTACAGGACCCGGCCGGCGCTATTTACATCAGGGGCATTTTTACAGGGGAAGGAGGCACCGCGCTGGCGATGCCCCCGGGGGAAGACGGCACCGGGGCTGCTCTGTGGCTGCGCCCTGGGCCGTGAAGGCACATGGGGCGCCCACAAGGGTGCCCCCAAGAAGACTCAGGCATCTGAGGGGGGATACAGATATCCTGGGAGTGATCCAGAGGGGACCCCAGGCATCCCTGGAGTGATGCAGGGGTGATCCCAGGCACCCCAGGAGCGCTCTAGGGGTGCCCAGGGGTTCCCAGGCATCCTGTGGGTGACCCGGGGGGGGAGGGTTCCAGGCATTCTGGGGATGATCCAGGGGTGTACATAGAGTCTTGGGATGGCCCAGGAGGGTCCCAGGTGTCCCAGAGGTCATTCAGGAGTCCACAGGGAGGTCCCGGGCATCCCAGGACTGATCCAGAGGTGACCAGGGGGGTTCCAGGCATCCCAGGGGTGACCCAGGGGTGCCCAGGTGTTCCCAGGCATCCTCGGACGGAACCAGAGTTGCCCAGGGTGGGTCCCAGATGTCTCCAGGCAGGTCAGGGCCTCATGGCAGCCCCTTGCCCGGGACTCAGAAAGGCAGAGTGTCCATGAAGATCTTGTCGACGATGGGCGGTGGCGGCACCAGGTCCTCCAGCTTGAGGTAGAAGATGCGCTGGAGGCCCTGGGTGCAGAGGCTGCGCAGCTCTGGCAGCTTCCCCAGCAGCTTGGAGAGGCAGCTGGAGCGCCCGGGCTCAGCCCCTGCAGCTGCCACGTGGTCCTTGAGGCAGCCCACAATGCGGTTCTGCAGCTCCTCCACCCGCTTCGGCTCCTTCAGCCCGTGCCGGTCTGGGTAAGGGTAACACACGGTGTGGGACGTGGTGACAGACACAAGGTGGGGATGGGGACAGCAACGGGCCTGGAGCTGGGGGGTCTCACCTGTGATGATGACGAGGGCGGCAAGGCAGGAGAAGGAGGGGACATCGACGCTCATGCGGTGCAGGCTCTGGGAGAACTCGAGGATGGCGTCAATCCACTCCCCGAAGCCACGCACGCATTGCTGCCGGTGCAGCACCACCCCGTTGCAGAAGATGAGTTTCCCTTCCTCTGGCTTAGAGCTGCCAGCAGAAATCCAGGTGTCACCAATCCAGGTGTCACCAATCCATTGTGACCCCTGGCACACCTCAGGCTCCCCCCACTCCACGCTGCCCCAGGGCTCACCGGTAGGCCAGGCGCAGGATAAAGAGCTCCAGGAAGGCTGACTCCAGCAGAAGGTCCTGGTCCTCCTTGGGCAGCTCGGTGAAGCCCTGGATCTTCTCGGCCCACTTGCGGATGACGTCCATGGAGCCGGTGAGCAGGTCATAGAACTGCTGCACGTCCACGGAGTCCTCCTTCTCAAACGGGCACGGGGCTGACTCCTGGAACTGGGATAGCAGTGGGTCAGCATTGGGATGAGGGTGGGTCAGGAACTGGGACAGAGATGGGATCAGGAACTGGGATGAAGATGGGCGAGGAACTGGGATGGGGTCAGGATCTGGGATGGGGACAGGAGCAGGGATGAGGTTGGATCAGGATCTGGGATGGGGACAGGATCAGGATCTGGGATGGGATGGGTGAGGAACTAGGATGGGAATGGGTCAGGATCCAGCCCCAGCCCCGGCATGGCCCTACCTTGGAGTAGTCGAGCTTGGTGGCACTGGGGATGGAGTCGATGTGCGCCCGCACCAGCGAGGTGATGAGGCTGACTGGGGACGCATCTGGCGGCTGTTTGGGCTTGGACGGGAGACGGCCCCGCCGCCCCTTCAGGCTGTCGGTCCGGACCACTGTGGTTGAGACTTGCAGTGAGTGTCTGTCCTCAGTGCAGCCAGAAAGGCTGCAGAGTGGGGACTCTCCATTCCTGCTGGGTACCCCCCACCCGGGATGGGACCCTGGTACCTTCTTTGACCATTCCGACGGCCAGGCACTTCTGGAAGCGGCAGAACTGGCAGCGGTTCCTGCGCCGTTTGTCCACAGGGCAATCCTTGTTGGCCAGGCAGATGTACTTGGCATTCTTCTGCACTGTGCGCTGCGGGTGGGGAAGGAGCGGCCGAGCTCAGCCCGGGGCACCGCGCTCCAAACAAAAGCCCTTCTGTCCTCCCCTGCCTCCCGCTCCAGCCCAGCATCCGGCTCCATGTCCGTGGGGAGGGCTCCGTGACCATGCTCCCTGCCCTGCCCCTCCCTGGGGCACCCCGCAGCATCCTCCCGCTGACGCAAAGCACTGTGGGAACATCCCGGCAGCACCTGACGAGGTGGGGGTGCCCTTACCTTGAAGAAGCCCTTGCAGCCCTCGCAGGTTCGCACGCCGTAGTGCTGGCAGGACGCGTTGTCCCCGCAGACGGCGCAGCGTCCCTCGCCTGCCCCGGGGCTGCGCACCTTGGTGGGCGCCAGCGCTGGCCCCTCCAGCAGCGGCGAGGTGGGGGCCAGGGGCAGCCCCGCGAAGCCCCTGGGAGGACCTTGGCTCGGGGAGAAGGCGTCCGTGTCCAGCAGCCGTGGGTCCACACGGGGCGAGGGGCCCGGCTGTCCCTTCAGGCTTGCAGGGGACCCACCAGGGCTGGGAGCCGGGGGGCCGAAGGCGAAGAAGGGGGGCTGTGACCCCCCGCCCTTGGCTGGCTCAGCCCAGGGCTGCCCACCCTCGTAGTTCGGCAGCGGTGAGTACGCCCCGAAGGAGCTGTCCCAGCCGGCGGCCTGTGGGGGCTGGAAGCCTGGCGTGGCGGGCGAGGGGATGGAGCAGGGGCTCCCGTAGCAGTCCGAGCCGCTGGAGGAGAGGGTCTCGTCCGGCTGCCCACCGAAGGCGCTGGGGTAGCAGCCGTACACCTGGAAGTCCTCCAGCTTGAAGGCGGTGGCGGCGCTGGACTGGCCGCTTGCTGGCAGCTGGTAGAGGAAGGCGTCGAACTCGCCGGCGTAGCCCTCCATGAAGGTGCTGAAGCTGGGCAGGGCAGGGGCGGCCGCCAGATCGGCTCCAGCCACTTCCATGGGGAATCGGCCGCCCTCGGGACTGAGCAGTTCGGCCGGGCAGCGCTCGCAGGGGCCGGCGCCCGTGGTGCTGCACTGTGCCTGGATGCAGGGCATCTCTGCGGGGAGAGAGGGGCGTCAGCGGGGACCCCGATACCACCCTTCATTCAGGCAGAGGATGGAGACAGGGTGGGAACCGTGGGAACTTCCCCAGGATTCCCCTCGAGCTGGAACTGGACCCCCATAGCCACTGGCTGTCTGGTGGCGGCCACCACTGTCCCTGGGAAAGGTCACGGCACAGCCAATGGGTGCAAAGGACATTCCCCAAAACGCTGGCTTAGCAAAAGCCCCCGAAAGGGAAGGAGGGAGGAATGTGGCCAGCAGATTCCCAAGCCCTAGGGCTGGCCAAGGGAAGCCAGAGTCGGGGCTGAACTAGGTTTTGAGGATCCCACTTCCCCTTTAATCCCTTATCCTGGAAAGTCAGTGCAGGCAGCGCTCCAGAAGAGAGGGAGAGGAGCCCACCCTCTGTCCCTGGAGACCCCCGGGGCTTTGCATGGATCTGGTGAGACCTAAACAAACCAGAGTCCCGTGTCCAGCTGAAAGCCAAGCCAGAAGTGACCCCAATGGCAAGACGATAATGTAATTCATCTCGCAGACCTTTAAAGGTCACGCTGCACTGGCCTCTGGCCACGGTCCTGGCACGGCCCCGCTGCCAGAGCCCCCGGATTCCCCCAGCCAAATCTGGGCACCAAGAAAGCCGACACCAGCCAGGAGCTGGGTTTAAAAATATCCAGCATGGGTCCAGCTCTGGCACCCACAGGATGGCACCAGCCCCCAGCCTCCTGCCGGTGTCCAGTGGAGTTTGTGCATATCCAAGTTGGTTCAGAGGAGACAGTGACCCCTCAACTGTCTCTTGCCCCCGAATGAAGCCGAGAGGACCTGAGGCTGCACTGGGGACATGGCTCCGGGAGCACTGTCTCTGCCAGTGCGAGTTTTCCTTGCCTACATGAAAATCCTGGCAGATGCAAAGCTTCGACCCATGCTGTGGTCCCGGTTGTTTGAACACTTTTTCTCTCCCTCACTCGCTGGCAGCACTTGGGGTCCGCTCTGCTCTGTCCCCCCAGGGACCGGGCACAGATTCCCGCAGCAGCCTCCGCGCTGCCCACGGCCGGGCTCTCTTTGCAGATTCCTCGTTTGGGAGTGCAGGCAGCTGCCTGTGCCCAGCCCTGAGGCTGCTGCCTGCAGGGGCGGGTGGCAGCCGCTGGCACCGGGCCCCGGGGCCGCGGGCGGGCGAGAGCAGCCGGTGGCACCGGGGGTGGCAAACGCTGCCCACATCCCTGCCGGCACCTGCTGCCCGGTAATGCCGTGGCGGCTGCTGCCAGCCGCACGTGGGCAGCGGGGGGTTTGCCTGCACGGGGCTGGCTGCCTGCACATCCCTGTCTCCACTGCCGGGTCCTGGTGCTGCCTGCACATCCCTGCTCCCAACGCCAGGTTCCCGGTGCTGCCCGCATGCTCCCGCCTGCCCCGCTGCCGCCCACTCCAGTTCCGTGACCCCTCTGCTCAGGGATCCTGGGGTGATGCCCGGGATGGGGTGACTCTGCCCCTCGCAATCCCCAGAGACGGGTATTTCCTGCACATGCAGCTGGCCCCGGTTGGGGTGCCGTGATGGGAGAACCAGCCCGGTTCCCCATGGCCCAAGTAGCGGCTCCCGGTACTGCGCAGCTCCTCACAGAGGAGTGGGTGGTGTCGGGCTCTTCCCGGGACCGCCGAGGCCAGGATCTCTCGGTCTGCCAACTCCCGCCGGGTGCGCAACCCCCGGCTGTTCCCGGTGCTACCGGGACTCCTGACCCAGTTCCTCCCGGTGCCACTGGGACGCCCCATCCCGTGCACGTCCCAGCGCCACGCGGGACACCGGACTCTGTTCCCCCCGGTGCCACCGGATACCCACAAGAGGCAGTCCCGCACAGCGCACACCGCCCGGTCCCTTCCACTGGGACCCCTGATTCTCGCCGGTGGCACCGGGGGTTCCTTCCACAGCGTCCTTCGGACACGCGAGCCCCGTCTCCACCGGGACGCGCGACCCAGTGCTACTGGGACACCCGACCATATCCACCTTGCAGGACGCCCACTGCCCTGAACCACCGGTGCCACCGCGATGCTCGACCCAGAAACCCTTGGCGACACCTGACACGCCCGATCAATCCCTCCGGTGCCACCCGGGACGACGGCTCCTGTTCCCCCGGTGCCACCGGGACACCCGACGCCATGTACCTCCCGGTGCGCGCAGCCCGCCCCCGCTGCCAGCACGCCCCCGGTGCCCCCCGCCCGGTCCCCGCATCCCGGTGCCGCCCGTACCCGGGTGCCGGCGCGGCGGCGCTCCGGTTCCTGCTCCTGCCACGGCCGCTCCGCGGGCTCCGCCGGGCTCCGGCCCCGCCACTACTTTCTCTTAAGCACTCGGTGACGCGCGGGGCGGCGCGGGGCCGGTGACGCACGGGGGGGGCGGCCCCGGCGGGGGCGCGGCCGTGACGCACGCGGGGTTCCATTGACGCACCCGCGGCCCCGGCTAAAAATACCCCCGCGGCCCCGGCTAAAAATAGCTCGGGCGCCCCTCGCTTCCCCACATATCCCCCCCGGGGCTCCGGGGGCCGCCGCGGGGGGAGGGAGGCCCCGGTGTCAGGGGTATCCCCGGTGTCCTCAGGGCCGCTGCCCCTTCGGTATCCACGGTGTCTCCTCGCTGCTGGTGCCCCGGGGCTGGCGTCCCCCGGTGCCTCCCTCCCCGGTGTTGTCTTGCTGCCGGTATTTCCGGTGTCCCCTGCTTGCTGGTACTCTGGTGCGCCTACCCCCGATGCCCCCTCGGTGCTGGCATCACTTAAATCCCCACCCCCGGTAGCCTCTCGGTGCCGGTATCCCCGGTGTCTCCTCATTGCCGGTACCCTGGTGCCCCCATTCTCGGTGCCAGTATCACCAGTACCATTATCCCCGGTGTCCCCTCAGTACTGGCATCCCCTGAACCCCCTCGGTGTCGGTATCTTCAGTGCCCCCATTCCCGGTGTCCCCCCGATGCCGCTCTCCCCGGTGCTCTCCCGTACCCCCGGTGCCTCTATTCCCAGTGCCCATCTGGGTATCTCCGGTGCTCAGCGGCGTCGGTACCCCCGGTCTCCTCCCGCTCGGTGCCGGGTGCGGGGGGAGTGACGCGGGGTCCCGCCCCCGCCCGGTCCCCGCGGGGAGCCTCTGGCCGGGGCGATGGAAAGAGCGGCGGCTGCTGGCGGGCGCCGGCGCCGGGAACAGCGCCCGGGGGCTGGAAAGATGAGCTCAGCCCGTGCGGGGCCGGCCCGGGCCCGCGGGAGGGCGAAGGGTGAGCGGAAGGGACCCAGAACTCCGCAGTACCCTTCGGTGCCACGCCGGTACCCCCTCCATGCCCTCCGGTACCATCCCGGTACCCTGCGGTACCACCCCAGCACCTCCCGGGGTACCCTCCGGTAGCACCCCACAGCTTCCCAGCCGGTACCCGCCGGTACTACCCCGGTACTCCCTTGGTATGTTCTGGTATCAACTCGTTAGACTTCGGTACCGTTCCTTGCGGTACCCGCCAGCATCCACTCCCGGGAACATCCCGGGGGTCTTGGGGACCGTGCCCGGGTTGGCAGCGCCCCCGGGGTTGGCAGCGCCGTTAGTGCTGCCTCGGTAGTGCCCCTGCAGCGGCAGAAAGCCCCGGCTCTGTCCCACCGGGGACCGGAGCCACCCCGGGGCCAGTGCCCCGGTGCCCCGGGAGCCGCAGCCGGCACTGGGGGTGCTGCCGGTACCTCCGGTACCGGGACCCTGCCTGGCCTCACGAAACCGCCGGCCCCGGGAGGATCGGGGGGCGGGGGCAGCCCGACACCAGAGGGTCCGGAGGGCGCACGGGGGTACCGGAGGTGGCGGCCCGGGGCCAAGCGCCGTCGCCGCCTCCTCCCCTTGCCCGTTACCTCACTCCGGCCCCGCTTCTCGCTGTCGCCCGCCCCCGACGGGGTTCCGTGACATCACGCCTGTCCGGCTGACGTCACACATGGTCACTGACGTCTTGGGAATCCCGCGGCACCACCGGGGTCGCCCCCAAAGGGATCTCCCGGGCCCGGCGGGACCTGCAGGGGTCCCTGCAACACGCGACGAGGAGCATAACCGGTGCCAGCCCGGGGATACGTGCGAGAGTCCTTGGGACAGGTCAGACAGGGGGGTCCCAGAGCTGCCGGGGGTCTCAAACCCCTCGGGGGCACGGAGCGTGGTGGCTGCAGCCCCCCGTGTCCCTCGCTTGGTGGCGGCGTTACCGGAGACAGGAGGGTAACACCGGCAGCCCCCGCACCCGGGATTAGCTGTACCCCGGGAGAGGTCGTGGGGACTGAGACGGATTCGGGGGAGGAAACCCGAGCTCAGCCACCCCGGCAAGGCCACGGGGGTGCAGGGGGGGACCCCTGTTCACAAAAGCTCCGGGGATCCACCCCGCCACCCAGGTGGGGACAAGGGGATGCGATGGCCACCAGGTAGCCCTTCCCGAGCCCCAGGGTGGGCGTCGGGGCTCGCAGGGTGCCCGTGACCGGGCAGCGATCAGCCGGTGCCCACGGCTGGCGCTGGCTCCCTGCCCCGGGCCTATATTTATCGGTAATGACAGGCTGCTCCGGGGCGTTCCCCGCCCGTACCCCGCAGCCTCGGCCCCCCGGCCCTGCCCAGCTCAGCCGGTGCCACGCGTGACCCCGGTGTCCCACGGCCACCTGCCCATTTCCGGGCACACGCAGACCCAGGTCGGGGCTATAAAAAGCTCAGCGTGGGGTGGCAGCTGCGACGGGGGGTCCCGTGATGGCTTTGACAGGAACGGGGTGCTCCGACCCTGGCAGCACGCGGGAGGATGCCGGGAGCCGCCGGGGCTACGGGAGCCAGACCATAAATGTCCAGCACAGAGCTGTCCTGGAACAGGGACAAGGAATGAGAGTGTGGGGGAGCCAGCTGAGCCCCCCACCCCCTACTCCATGGCACACACAGACCCCTGCAGTTCTCACCCCCAGCAGGCTCTCCTGGCGTCCTGGGGGGACAGGGAGGGGAAGGGGCGAGCTGGAGTCCTCAAACGTGCAACAGCCCCGCCAGAGGGGCAACCGAGACAGAGCGGAGGGCTGGGGGCTCTCGGTGCTCCGCGGAGCACCTGTGCAAGGGAATTCCCGCACACACCGGAGCTGCAGCACCCCCCAGCTCTTGGGGGTGCTCTGTGTCCCCCAGCTCTTCTGGATGCTGCTTCAGTGGCTCTGGGGGACACTGAGGCAGGTCGTGCGGGGACCCCAGTGCCCGTCCTGCGTGGGCACCGTGTCCCTCGAGGGCGGAAGGGCTCGGGGTGGGTCCCGCTTCCCGCCGGCTGCCGGAGGAAACGGGGCAGGAAGGGCCTGGCCGGGGCCCTGCAGTGCCGGGACGTGGCCTAAGGCACCGGGGGCTGCAGCAGGCGAGGGACACAGGGGGTCCCCGGGAGCTCACTCAGGTCCGAGGGGACATCAGTTGGCCACCCCAAGGCCTCCCTGTCCGGAGCCCAGCGGGGAAGCCCACGGGGGCAGCGTGGGAGCTGCAGCCGGTGGCCCCCAGCCCCCCCATCCTGGTCCCCACGGGGCTCTGTGTCCCCTCAGTCACAGCCACACATCGCTGCAAATCGTCTCTGTATTGGCGAGCACTGACGTGGTACAACAGCCCGGGGGGAGCAGGGGTGGGACCCCCAGAGCCCCCCAACCTGGGCGATGCGGGGCTCCCCTCCGGGGAGGAGACCCCGGCTCCGGAGAGCAGCGACAGCTCCGTGAGCCGCTTCCGGAGGGTCCTCACGTCTGTCCCTTGGTGGTGTGTCCGTTCCTCACAGTGTCACGATCCCCACGGCCCGGGGGGGGCCAAATCGGAACCCCTGGGGCCAACCCAAACCTCCTTCCTGCAGCCCCCTGGGGCCAACCCAAATCTCCTTCCTGCAGCCTCCTGGGGCAAACCCAAACCTCCTTCCTGCAGCCCTCAGGGATGGAGGCCGAGGGAATGAAGCAATAAATAAATAAATAGTCCTGGGAGGGGCCGGGGGCTGCCGGCTAGAGGTGACTCTCCTCCTCCTCCAGCGCCCGGTTCAGCCCCGGGATGAACTTGAGCAGCCGCTGGCGGAAGCTGCTGTGTCGGCTCTTGCGGGGGGCGGCCGCCCCCTCCCCAGGGTCCCCGGCCCGGGCCCAAAGCCTCCCCGCAGCCCCCGGCCCCCCCGCACACTTGAGGCTGGCGCTGCGGGCCAGGGCAGGTCGGGGGCGCGGTGGGGGGGGCGCGGGACCCCCGCTGTCCTCATCCTTGTCCTTGTCCCCATCCTTGTCCCCATCCAAGGAGCTGGAAGAGGCGAAGACGCAGGTCTGGTACAGGGAGTCATCGCTGCCGCTGGCACGGGAGGAGCCCCCCGGCAGTCCCTCCCCCTGCAGGCACCAGCGGATGGACTCCAGAGTGTCATAGATGCTGGGGTCCTTGGCCACCACACCTGATGGGAGACACGGGGGTGTCAGGGGGGCCAGCTGATGCCCCAAAACCCTCCCGCCATCCCCCCGGCCCCCACTCACCCCTCACCAGCCGCTGCTCCTGCACCATCAGCGAGCGAAACTCTCCCCACTTCTCATAGAGGGTTTGCTGTGGGGGGAGCATGAGGGGTGAGGACCCTGGTGAGGGGGTGAGGACCCTGATGAGGGGTCCCCAGCCCCCCCCCCCGATCCCTGCCAGCCCCTGCTCACCTTCAGGTACTGCAGCCGGGCCTCCAGCTCGGCCCTGCGGATGGACGTCCCATAGAGCGTGTCGAGCCTGTGGGTCAGCAGCTGTCAGCACTGGGGGGCTGCAGCCACCCGGGGCCCCCCCTGCACCCCCCAGCTCACCGGAGCACATTCCCTGAGCTCTTGATGATCTCCACGATCTCCCGGTGCCGGATGCCCTCCACATTGAGCCCATTCACTCCTGTGATGGTGTCCCCTAGAGCACAGGGGGCGAGCACGGGTTCAGGGGTGCTGTCCCCACTGCTGGGGTCCCCCCAGCTCCCCCAGGATGTGCTCACCAGCCTTGAGCCCCGCGGCCTCGGCCGGGCTCCCGTCGTGCACTCGGCACACGAAGGTGAACATCTCCACGCTGTTCCTGTCCTGGTGGTGCAGCCCGTAGGTCTGGAATGGGGGGGGTCTGGTGAGGGGCACGGGGACACCTCCAGGAGCCCCCCCAGCAGCAGCAGCTGAGTGGGGCAGCAGCTGCAGCGTTTATCTGGTGCTGGGTGAGGTGGGGCAGCCCCGCAGCCCCTGGGAGAGGGGTCTTGCCCTGACGGCTGCAGCCCAGGGTTCCTCCCTGGCTGCCCCCAGCAGAACAGCCGGGGGAGGCTCAGTAACACGGCATCTCTGTCACCGCTAAAAATAACCCCCAGCTCAGAGACAACTTAAAAATACCCTCGATGCAAAGCAAGGTGCGGGTTGGAAGGGTGGGGAGCAGGGCATGCACGGCCAGGCTCGGCTCGGCTCGGCTCAGCACCCACCTGGATCTCGAAGCCGAAAGACTCCTCTGCCTTCTTCTCCAGCATCACCACCCTCCTGAGGGACACAGGGGTCATGGACAAGGCAGAGCTCCAGGTACACCCAAACCCACCTGTGCAAACCTTGGGTTCTTCTCAAAATTCTGCTTCAGGGTCCCCAAGGACAGGACACCTCTCCCTGAGATGGGATTTCCTCCACTCCCCGCTCCCAGGGATGAGACCCCCGCCCCCAGTCTGCCTTGCCCAGAGTCCTGTCACTTAATCCTGTGGGTGCCAGGCAGGATCCTCACAGGCTCTGGGGGTGTCTGAGCCCACCAGGAGCTGTGACCCCATCACTGCTCTCACCTGCCACAGATTCCCCCATAAAATCCCCCTCATTTCCAGCCCTCCTGGAGTATCCAGAGTGGAACAACATCCCAGGGCCAAGCTCCAACCCTTTGGGATAGAGACCCCAGCCCCACTCCTGTGTCCCCTGTCCCTACCTGTGCTCCTCTGGGGACTGGCTCGGGGATCCCCACTTGAACCCTGTGTCCTGCAGCAAAGGAAGAGCCATCAGCCCTTTGGGGACACCCGAGGGGACATCCCCCCACCTCCTCCAGGGACAGCCCAAGAGCGCTGTCCCACCAGGACAGCACCAAACCCCGGGGGAGCACCGTGCCAAGCCGGCACCGAACCAACACCCGGGTGCCCCGCGGCTGGCCGGGCATAACGGGGCTTTGATGGGTGCTCAAAGGCACCCTCAGAGCTGCCCCGAGCTCGCCCCACGCTTTGACGTCAACCGCGCCGCACCCACCCCACGCCGCGCTCCGAGGGCCCCCGGCACAGAGGGGCCCTGTTGTGGTCACAAAGTCGGTTTTTTTCATGCAAAAATCCACCCCCCCGGCCCAGACAATGTCCCTGTTGTGGCAGGCGCAGAGGCGTGGGCGGGTGGAGGGACTGGCCGGGTAACACAGGACCCTCACCGCAGGGCAGGAGGTGACAGCGCTGTCCCCAAATGCCCCTCGTGGCTCTGGCAGCTCCAGTGCAGTGCAGGCAGTGTCACCATGAGCTGTCCCTTGGGAGCGGCACATGGCACGTCTTAGTGGCAGCCAGGTTCCCTCTGTGCTCTGCCACATGGGTGCCACCAGCCCCGCAGGTGTCACCAGACAGTGACTGACCGTCCCCAATGCGCCCACGGGTACAAAAACACCAGAACTGGGTGTGTCCACCAAAGGGAAAGTTGTCGCCTGTCACACTGGGCCCCACGTCACCACAGTGACGGGAAGGTGACGTCCCAGACCCCTCAGGGACATGTCTGGTGGTGGCCTTGGCTGCTGAGTGGAACCAGGCCACCGTGCATATCTGGGCTGTGGCAGTGCAGCCGTGAGGCCACTTCTGCTCCGGATGTCGGCTCTGCTCTCGCTTCCCCACAACGCTCAGGAAGCACCACGGGGCCGGGGGGAGCAGCAGGGCGGTGTCGGTCCCAGCGTCACCACAGAGGGGCTTTTCCAGGGCCCCCCGTGCTCCAAACCAGACCCGAGGTACTCTGTGACCTGTCTCCTACCCTCCCCAAACCAGACGCGGGGTCCGGGCTGCCCTGTGGCCGATCTCTTTTCCCTTCTTACAGGACAGAGTCCAGCGGGGCTGTGGGGTCACGCCTGTCCCAGTGACAGAGGGTGTCCAGTAGGGTGGGAGTCTGGCCCTGCACCCTGGAAGCTGCAGGGCAGGACATGGAGAGGGACCAGGACAGGATGTGGGGCCTGGGGGGAAACTGGGAAGGGCACAAGGAAGATACCTGAGGGAACATAAGGAGGAACCTGAACATGGACATGGGGCTTGGGGGGAAAACCAGGGTGGGGGTACAGGGGTAATAACCGCGGCAGGACGTGGGCAGGATCCGGGACAGGATGTGACGCCTGGGGGGACAACATGGAGCGGGACGGGGACACCGGGAAGATGCTGCGGAAGGATGGGACGGGGGTGAAGAGATGCTGGAGCAGGACAAGAGGCTGGGGGCGGTCACCGCGGCAGGATCGGGACACCAGGGCGAGATGGGGACACGAGGAAAGCTTGGGCGGGCCCCCGGGGCAGGACAAGAGCCCAGGAGGAGACGCCGGAGCGGACCCGCAGGGCGCAGGAACCAGCGGCTGGGCGGGACGGGGACACGGCGCAGCCCCGTTCCCCCCGCAGCCTCACTCCCCAGCCCGTTATCGCTCCCGGTGCCGGTTCCCCCTCCCGTCCCGGCGCACAACCGGGGGCACTGGGGAGGTTCCCGCACTCTCCCCCAGCCCTACCTTGCGCACGCGGGGCAGGGTCCCGCCGGCCGCCGCCAGCGCTCGGTAGAGCTCGGCGGGGCCGGGGCTCTCCGGGGCCACCGCCGGTGCCGCATCCTCCTTCGGCCGGAGCCGCCGCCGCCTCCGCCGCCGCAGGGTCATGGCCGGGCCGGGCCGTCCCGGGAGCCGCTATATGGACCCTGGGGGCGGGGACATGGCGGGACGCGCCCCTTTTGGACCCAAACCGCACCCACTGGGGCGTTAAACCGCGGTGGTTTGGAGATGGACCACGCCCCGTGTCCGGCCGTGTCCGGTACCGCTCCGGCCCCGGGGCCTGGGTCGGGACCACGTGGAGATGCAGTGGGGGTCTCCAGGGTGAGGGTCCTGCTTGGAGAACCCTTGGAGATGCAGTGGGGAGCTCCAGGGTGAGGGTCTTTCTTGGAGAACCCCTGGAGATCCAATGGGGGGGTCCAGGGTGAGGATCCTGCTCGGGGACCCTTGGAGATCCAATGGGGGGGTCCAGGGTGAGGATCCTGCTCGGGGACCCCTGGAGATCCAATGGGGGGGTCCAGGGTGAGGGTCCATTGGGTGGGGTCCAGCAGCACGGTTCTATGCGGGTTCCTGCTAAGGGATCCCGTGGAGGTCCAGGGGGGAGGTTCCGCCTCCGGTGCTGCTCGGTGACCTCTGGGGGTCCAGCCGAGGGGTCCAGTGCAGGCTTCTGCTCAGGGTCCTATGGGAGTCCGGAGTGGGGGTCTAGAGGGAGGGTCCTGCGTGGGCGCATCCTCAGGGACACGCCGGGGTTCAGCGTGGAGGTCTGGGTGCTTCTGTGGGGCAGTAGGAAGCTGGGGGAGGTGGTGTCCTGAGCGTTCAGGGTGGGATGCTGCTGGGAATGTCACGGGAGGCACTGAGGGGTGCCAAGGAGGGCTCCCAGGGATGATTTGGGGAGAAACCGGTGGGTTTTCGGGAACAGAAGCAATGCCGGGCTCTGCTGCTCCCCGACAGCTGCCACCACGTCACCCCCAGGCCACCGACCCGCCGCCAAAGCCGCATTTGGGATTTAATGGGAGGCAGGACCTGGAGCAGGGGTGGCCACAGGCCCCAGCCCGGCTCCCAGTGGGGCAGCCGGAGGGATTTAAGCCGTTCCTGCACGATCTGTGCTGCGCTGAGCTGGGACACGGAGGGAAGAACAATTCCCGGAGGCGGCCGCGGTGGCTGCTGCGGACACCGCGCGGCTCCGGCAGCTCCTCGGTGCTCCCCGGCGGGAGGCAGCGGGAATTTTCCAGCTTGAGTTGAGAGCTTTGCCCAAATGTTTGTTTAAAATTTGCCAAAAAAAAAAAAAAGATCGTAACAATCCCGCTGGCGTTCCACCCAAACCTCCCGCCCACAGCCTGGCCTGGGGTTACACCAGGAAGCAGAGCTGCTCCGGGCTGGAAATGCTGGGGAAAGGACGGGATTGAGCCCAACACCGATCCTGAGTCACCAAACCACTGGGAACGAAGAGGAACACCCCATCTTGTTCCCAAAATCTGATAATGACTTGGCCCCTCAGCCTCAGCCACCCCAGACTGATGTCCTAGAGGAGCAGACAGGTTTTACTCAATAATTCCCCATACGCTCATCTCACTGCTGCCCACGGTACCAGGATGGGGCTGGATTTTCCTGGGGACCACAGCAGGAGCTTCAGACAAAGCTGGGAATGAGGAAGGACAAGCCCAGATGGTGCCTCCCCCTCCCCACCTTGTCTGAGCCTGGGGGGACCCCAGGCCTCGGCAGATTTTCCCCTTGATCCGCTCACAACAGGCTCGTTTGCAGGAGGCTCTAATTAAGGAATTAGCAGGGGCAGTTCATGCAGCCCATTTACCCTGGCAGCAAACAGGATTTAATAGGGGCAGGTTGATGTAGGATTTATCTTTCCTTGAAGCTCTGGGTACACGTGGAGACTCGGGATGCTCCAGGGAGATGCCCACTGTACCCACCACACCCCAGGGATGCTCTGAGGGGATCTCCAGGGTTTTTATTTATTCTCTCTCCTGCTCTGTGCCTTTCCCCAGAGTGGGAGCCCCAAGTTCAGCTGCTCATCCCTGCATGGGTGGAAAATCCAACCTGTCACCTCTTTGTCTCACCTCCACCTCCTGAGTGCTTGGTGGGTGGTGGAAGCTGCATCTTCACTAAAAATGGACCTATTCAACATTAAAATGTTTTGACCAGGATTCTTAGACATTATTTTAGGTGTGAGGGATGAGGCCCCCTTCCCCCAGGCCCCCCTCTGAGGCGCTGAGCTGTGCCCTGCAATTCCCACCCCTCCCAGTGAAGTGAGACTGCAACACCTCACATGAATAAAACAAACTTTTAATAATGTACAGCAGAAATCGACAGCCTGGTTTTATATTAAACAAAAGATTTCCTATCTTACACCATATGTACATTTGCATACTGAAGAGGTAAAGTGGCTAAGTGGCTATTTTCTTACAGTCCTTTGCTAAGAAAATGTACAAAACCAAACAAATCAAAGGGGCAGAGAAGTACCAAGAGTTCTGTCCTGCAGCCATGTACCGCTGATGGATCCCCTCCTTGTCCTGCACCCGGCTCCCCTCAGAACTGCCTGCAATGCTGCTTTTTCCCAGAGCTGCTGCAAGTTTTGGAGCCAGGCAGCAACTCCCATGTGCTCCATCAGCTGGGCAAGCACTGGCACCCCCGGGCACCGGTTTGCATGAAAGTGCTGTGTAAATGCTACATGGTCAGCGTTCCTGCCGCGGATCCCGCTCGCTTTTCCCCGTCTCTCTTGAAACGAGGCTTTTCCTTAAACCCTGCTCATAAGGACATTGCCCTTCCCTCGTCCCAGCTGGCCCAGCCCCGCTGGCTGGCAGCTGTTTGGTTTAGCTGAGGCAGGTGCAGTGTGGCTACAGTTGGAGGGGGTGAGTTCAGTGCAAGTTCTGGAGCTGACAGCACCCGTGGGGACGTGCAGTCACTGGGATGGCAGACCCAGCGCAGAGCCTGCAGCACCTACAGCTGTGTGATGTCCCCTCCTGTCCTTCCCCCAGCTCACAGGGCAGCCCTGGGGCCTGCTCCAATGGCCTTAGGGCTTGCAAGTGCCCCCATCAGCTTCTAAATGCAGGTTTTAGGGACGTGTGCTTGGCTGAGATGGGACTCAGGACAAGCTGGGAGGGGACGGGGGATCCCCATCCCTGCTCCCACGGCAGATCCACATCGCCAAAAACTCCTTGGGGGATGCAAAACAGCTCCTAACATGATTCAGAAACCACACTCCTCACTTTATACAAGGTCATGGACACACAGGGAATGGGGGGGAGAAGGACACATGGACAGGGACACAGACAGCAAGAACAGAGGGATTGAAATAAAGACTTAACCCTGGCGGCCGGAGCAGAGATGAAACCTCACCTTAGAGAGCAGGAGCAAGGTCAGAGTAGAAACAGTTCCAGTGTAAATCGAGCTGTGCATTTGGTTCTTTTTTCTTTTTTTTTTCTTTTTTTGCAGTGATTTCTTTACAAACCAACAGGTCAAGAGGTAATAATTAGAGATTGTTTTTCTGCTCTTAGAAAGAATTAACAATATTCAAAAAAGTTAAAATCCAGACCCTCCCAGAAAACAACAATAATAATAATAATAACAATAATTAAAAAAATAATAATCAAAACCACTCCAGTTAAAAGTTATGGCTTCAGAGTTCTCTACTGCAGACACTGACCTGACCTCCAAACCACGGCTCTTCCTGACTGCCAAAGGCAGCCACAGCCCTCACTTCCATGTTTGCTGTAGTCACCCCACCTCTCCCTCACCTGGCATTGAATCAAAAGAAAACCCATGCAGATCCCCCCACCCCACACTGACACACAGCCACTTCCACATTAGGAGATATTTATACACCTATATTAAAAAGATGGATGTTGATTTCCCAACCCACACCTGCTGTCAGATCCTGCCCAATCCTGCCCAGCACCCCTGGGAGCTGCACAGCTCCCCCAGAAACTCAGATCACAGAATGAGACAGGTTGGAAAAGACTTTTGAGATCATCAAATCCAACCTACGACCTAACCTAACACCTCCTCATCAAGTAAACCATGGCACTGAATGCCATGTCCAGTCTTTTTTCAAACATGTCCAGGGACAGTGACTCCACCACTTCCCTGGGCAGATGATTCCAGTGCCCAATCACTCTTTCAGTGAATAATTTTTTCCTGATGTCCAGCGTGAACTTCCCCTGGTGCAGCTTAGGGCTGTATCCTCTCATTCTGTCAGTGGTTGCAGGGAGCAAAGCCTGACCCCCACCTGGCTACATTTCAGGGAGTTGTAGAGTGATGAGTCTCCCCTGGGCCTCCTTTCTCCAGGTTAAACATCCCCAGCTCCCTCAGCCACTCCTCACAGGACCTGTGTTCCAGACCCCTCACCAGCCTTGCTGCCCTTCTCTGGCCACGCTCCAGTCCCTCCATGTCCTTCCTAAACTGAGGGGCCCAGAACTGGACACAGCACTCGACATGCTGCCCAACCAGTGCTGAGCACAGGGGAAGAATCACTGCCCTGGTCCCTCTGGCTACATCATTCCTGAACCAGGCCAGGTGCCATTGGCCTTCTCGGCCACCTGGGCACACTGCTGGCTCATGTTTAGTCGGCTGTCAACCAGTATCCCCAGGTCCCTTTCTGCCTGGCCACTGTCCAGCCACTCTGTCCCCAGCCTGCAACACTGCATCACCAGGCCCCCAGAAATGTGCCTGGATGGTGGAGTTGGGAATTGTGTTCCCAGGAGAACTGAATCCTGCATTTCCCCAGCTGAATCCTGCATTTCCCCATGCGTCCGCTGCAGCGCCTGCTCCATCTCTGACACACCTCAGCTCCCCCCTACCGAGAACTACAAACCCCAGGGGCTCAAGACAAAAAAAACCTGGATTCCAGGAGCGATTCTCAGTTCCTTATTTGTTCCATCTTAAAAAAGGGAAGGGGTGGCAGTGAGGCAACCTGATGGGACGTTGTGGCAACCGGCGGCGCAGTGGGCACGGCCCACGGGGGAGCCAGGAATCCGCTCTGCATCAGCAGCCTGTCCAAGCTCCACGACGCTCACGACTCAGCACGGAGAGCACCAGCGCAAACAGCTCACGAACGGGACACTCGAGATTTGCACATGCACAGGAAGCACGGACAGAGATGAGCCACCCACAGGCAGACACCGCACGGCTATGGAGGAGATGACCAGGCACAGGGACACGCGCACCTCGCGCATGCAGACACCGGCGCGCCCCGACGGCCGTCAGGGCGCTCAATTGGACTTTTTTTTCAAGCTTAAGAAAAGGAGGGAGAACGGTTTTGTGAAGCTGATCAACTGTTCCGGCTCAGCCTCTTGGAAGAGAGCACCATTTGTTTTGCTTTTTCTGCATTAACGTGCCAGTCCCTGGAAAAATCCTCGAGAGTACGGCAAGAAAAACCTTCCCTTTCCCTTCCCACTCCCGGCACCGAGCACCCGGGCCTGGCTCCGACCCCGCCAACGGGTGCTCAACGCACGCTGAACTTTACAGGGATTTCCTTTCAAGGAACAAAGAGTTAGGATCATGGCTGAGATCCCTCGGGTGAAGTCCCTCTCAAGTCTCCACGCTCTCAGGAGGTGATCACAAAAGGTTTCGGATTGTTTCATACCCAAGCAGGGAAGAGAGCGGCTCTGTAGGCTCTGTCCCCCTGCCTAGCAGCCTGCAGGTCCCGCTGTCTGGTAGTAGCAGTAGGTTGGGCTGAAACACGAGGTAGGCCTCCATCACGTCTACTCTAGCACAGCAGCTCCTGTGCAGTTTCCTCCTGCTGAGGCTCAGAGCCTAAATTTTCACATCTTCCTGGACACTGAGCTGGGAGAGGGTTTTCTTAATGCGGAGGGCAGTGAGCCGAGCTGCTCCGTTGGCGTACCAGCACTCTCGCATCATCTTGCCCATCACCCGTAGTGCCTGGGCAAGAAACAAGGGCAAAGGTCAATGCTTTGCTCTTCCCCTGACCAGGTGTGCCACGCACTGACACAGCCTCCACATCACCCAAAATCAGAGTGCACCTTGCAGTATTTGTGACTTCATCATGGGGGAATCATGGAATGGTTTGAGTTGCAAGAGACCCTAAAGCCCATCTCATTCCATGCCCTGCCATGAACAGGGATAACTTCCACTGTCCCAGGTTGCTCCAAGCCCTGTCCAGCCTGGCCTGGGACACTTCCAGGGATCCAGGGGCAGGCACAGCTTCTCGGGGCATCCTGTGCCAGGGCCTCACCACCCTCACAGGGAGAAATTCCTTCCCAATATCCCACCTATGCCCGCCCTCTGGCAGTGGGAAGTCATTCCCTCTTGTCCTGGCACTCCTTGCAAAGATTCTCCCTCTTTCTTGCAGACTCCCTTCAGGTACTGGAAGGCCACAATCAGGTCACCCCAAAGCTTCTGTTGTCCAGGCTGGACAATCCCAATTCTCTCAGCCTTTCCTCATAGCAGAGGAAGGCAACATGGAGATGAAAGCAGCCCTTACCTCATAGCTCTGCCACCAGTTTGGGATGTTTGGCCGTAATTTCTGGTCACACACGACCTTCCGCATCTCCTCAATGGAAGGATCAGAGGGGACAAGGTCGTAGTAGGGAAGCTGATACTCCTCGTGGATACCTGAAAGGCAAAGCAGGGAAAATGCAATTCCTGGGAACAGGAATTTCCATGGCCACTGTGCTCGCTAAAGGCAGACGGAGAGAGGCTTGGGCTCCATGACTCACTGCTGAGATGCGTCAACACTTTGCAGTTATTTAGAACAGAAATGAAGAATCTGGAATTGGAGTTAACAAGAAAAATTCAGGGAAATAAAATGCAGCTGCCTAAACTGGAACGGAGTCAGCAGGCTGGGATCAACACCTCCCAGCAAGGCGCCAGGGTCACTGAACCTCCCCAGCAGTGGGACTGTCACACGTGGGATGAGGCTGCAGCTGCACGTGCCAAGACATTTACACTGATCTGGGGAAGTTCCCCACCAATCAGCACCACCACTTCCTGAAAATCCATCCAAAGGAACATCAGCCACCACTGGGAGCACCAACACCCTTGAGCCAACACTGGCTGGGCTTAGCAGCAGTCATGGGTCACTTCTGTAATTTCCCTTGGTGACAACACACAGGGACATGTCCTCCCTGAAACTCCCCAAACTCTGATCAGTGAAACCCCAAAGCTGGGAGAGCCAGGAGCAAGTGTAGCCACTGGCCCAGGCACACAAAGGACGTTACCTCCTGCGTTGCACCTTCGGGCAATCTCCCAGTAGACCAGGCCCAAGGCGTAGATATCAGCACATTTAAATGAATCAAAATGTTTCATATTGATGGTTTCATCCAAGACTTCTGGGGCCATGTATCTGCACAGAGAAAGGAAAAGCACTTTCATTCTGAGAGGGAATTTTCTGGAAGACAGTAAATGATCAGTTTTCCCACACAGCACTTCCCAGCAGAAAGAGCTCTGCTTGGCACAGCCATCATCAGAACAGAACTGGGCCCTGTGATCTAAGAGAGTAAAGAAAATAACTCAAGAACAACAGCAAGCTGGGAAAAGAGATAGAAATGTCCCAAAACTCCATCAGGCTCCCAGCAGAAGGTCCCAAAGGCTCTAGTGAGGCCAAGCTTGTTGTCATGTGTGACATGAGCCCCTGGTGCCAGGTTTACATGGCTGGCCCACACCTCCCAGCATGGTGACACCTGGAACATCAACTCAGGCACAAAACTGATCCTGTGAGATGCTGGGAAATGTGGAATTCAGAGAATTCCCCCAGTGCTCAACCTGCAGCTCAGGCATTTCTGGTCACTCAAACACCTCCAAATGCCTTTTCCTACCGTTTGGTTCCAACCCTTTGGTTTGGGGCGATGTCAATGGTGTCCGTGACCGAGTCGTGCCGGACGGCCAGGCCGAGGTCAGCGATGGCACACGTGCCATTCTTCTTCACCAAGATGTTCTTGGATTTCAGGTCTCTGTGAGCAATCCCAGGCTTTCCTAGCAGAGCAAAATAAAAAGCAGCAAGGGTCAAGCTGATGAAATCCATTTGTTGAACTGGTGCAGAGGCAGCAGTGGATTCAGGGCGTTAAACCTGCTGCTGCAACCCTTTTTCCTGTTTAGGTTCATAAGGAATAGAGCAGGGAAAGGCTCCAATCGTGTTTTGGAGGCGCCACTGATGCAGTGGCACCCTGAGGCCTCAAGAGGGATGTAAACTCCACATCCCAGCACAGGCGCCGACGTCAGGAGTTTGTGATTCTGCTTCTGCCTGTGCTCACATCCCACCCAGGCAGTGCCAATTTTAGGATGGGATGTGAAATGGTGATATAACTCCTGGGAGCGAGCGCCAGGTTAACCCACTTCACAGCCAGCCAAAGCAATCGCTCTATTTCTGGTCAATAACCACCAGATGAAGCTGGGCTGACTCAGGCAGGGTTTGCTGCACAGCACATCAGCTCCCTTTAGCAATCCTGCTTTATCCTCCCCTCAAGAATTCCCAATGCCTTTTCCAATTTAGGTTTTACCCTGGGTGCCCACGATCTCCATGTGCAGGTGGGCCAGCCCGCTGGCAGCAGACAGGGCGAGCTTGATCATGCCCTCGATGGTCACCGTGTAGCGATTCAGGTAATCAAAGAGAGACCCGTGCTCGTGGTAGTCAGAGACAAGCCACAGCTGAGTCCACGTCCCATTATCTGCAACAGGAAAAGCATGGAGCTCAGGCAGATGCAATGCAGGGATGGCCACTGAGAACCCCACACATTTTTGAGACAGAGAAGAGCTGCTGTGTAAGGCTGCAGCTCAACAGGGGCAAGTAATAAATGGCTCAAATCAGCCACAGTGTGGCCAGCAGGATCAGAGCAGTGACTTCCCCCTGTGCCAGGCATTGGTAAAGCAACAGCTCCAATCCTGGAGTCAGTTTTAGGTAGTACAGAAGGCCAGAAAACTTGACTTTAGTCAGCTTTAGTCCCCCATGACAAGAAAGATGAGGAGATGCTGGAGGGTGACCAGAGATTGCAAATGGAGCTGGGGAAGGGTCTGGAGAATTTCTGAAGAGTGGCTGAGGGAGCTGGAGGGCTCAATCTGAAGGAAAGGCTCAGGGTGAACCTTCTCACTCTGTTCCTTGACAGGAAGATGGAGCCAGGTGGGGTAACAAGACACAGGAGCAGAGGAAATGGCCTAAAGTTGCACCAGGCAAAGTTTAGGTTGTGTTTTAGAGAAAACTGCTTGGAAAGGGTGGTGAGGCACTGGAGCTGGCCTAAAGCTGAAGGTTTAGATGGGTTATTGGAGAAAACTGCTTGGAAAGGGTGGTCAGGCACTGGAGCTGGCTGCACAGTGCTGAAGGCTCTGCTCACCTTTGTTATCTGCAGCAATAAAGCCCAGGATGTTCTCGTGCCTCAGCATCACGGTTTGATAGATCTCTGCCTCCCTGAACCAGGAGCGCTCCTCACGGGAAGAGAAAATCTTCACAGCCACGTCACCTCCACGCCACCTGCCCCTCCACACCTCCCCAAAGCGGCCTTTGCCAATGATCTCCTGAAGGACAATGGTCCGAGCCACGGTCCGCTGGACAAACAGAGGCAAGCCTGGGGACAAAGAATCAAAGGAATGAATCCATGGTGGCAGAAAACCTCCTGAAACCCCAGAGGCACAAGAATGTCCTCAAACCCAGCAGGCTCTACATTTGATAACTGGGAGCCTGAGCAAGACCCGAGCCAGGGAGTGGTGGCAGCTCCTGTGTGGGATGTGCCACTGCTTGGGCAGCATCTGCATTTTCCTTTGAAGCAGAGATCCAGCACGGAGCAGTTGGGGAACTTCTGCTCTACCACAGATCAAAGGAACTGCAGCCTCAATATGCAAAGAATGGAACTCAGTGAAGGCAGTTCCTGCTAAAAAGCAGAAACCTCCCCTAAATTTCTCTTAAGAAAGTAGTCCCAACATCACTGCCATTTGCTTACAGAAAGCATGGAGCTCACCTGCCCACAGCATGCATAGAGATCCCAAATATTTTATATATAGCAGATGTGCTGCTGAAGGTTTATTCCCATGTCAAATATCACGTTGTGACATTCTCTGCCTCTGTGGATTTTCCTACAGTTTCCATCTGCTGCAAAATTCCTTACATTCTTTAACCCAACCACCTTCCTAGTTCAAAGCCACCACTAAACAGTTATTTTCCATCTATTCTGGGGATTCCTTTTAAGTGCTACAGAAGCAAACATTGCACATCATCCACCTGAGAAGACCCAAGGGTTCTTTGGGATGAAATGGGCTGTGCAAATGCACTATTTGCACTGTAAAATGTTGATCTGCTGGGATCTTGCCCGTTTTCTTGCAGCTTTGATGCAGGTGACATCCTGCATTCTCCTCTGAAAGCCAGCAATGCACAGGTTAGCAGTTAATGGCTGTTTCCAACCCAAATCCTGTTCCAAGGCTAAACTGGGAACAGACGCAGCTGTTTGAAGTATCCTCTTGCAGTTAAGGAGGAATTTAACTATTGCTCTTACCTGAACAGACATGAGACCACCACACAACTGAATTTAAACATCCCTTCAAGTTACTCACAGACAGACCCTCTGAACAGGCTCATGACAGACCCCCTGAATAGCATCAGGACAGACCCCCCTGAATAGAATCAGGACAGACCCCCCTGAACAGGCTCCAAGGCCGTGGCCTCACTGCTGTGGCCAAGCTGTGGCAACCACTGGCCCAAGGAGACAACTGCAAGTTCTCACTGGTCATCCTCTCATCTTGCAATACCTGAGCCAGAGCCGGAGGTGGACAGATCATAGACCAGATCTTGCAAGGTCTTGTCCTTGGAAAGGCACATTTCACAAGAAGGGTCTTCCATGTCCAGGCGCTGGCGGTTGTGATAGACTCGTTGGTGGTGATGGAACACAAACACCACAATGATCATCACAACAAACACAAGGAAGACTGGCCCAGCAATCACTGCCACCAGCTCCACGGGACCCCAGCTGGACGGGGGCTCGTTGTCTTTCAGGTGTCCTTGGGAGGAAAAAAAACATTTTGAGAAAATTATCATTCCTATGAGGAGTTGTGTTTCACAGTTCTCTCAAAGCTTGGGCAATTTTATCCTGGGGACACATCAAACAAGTGTTAAGGTGGGGCTGATCATCAGGCAGGCAAAATGCAGCTGAAACCCCACAAAGAAGATGGGGCTGCAATTGTGGGATCAGGGAGTATGGGCTGCTCATTCATTCCTTTAGACAGGAGTGTGTCCTGGGCTGATTTTCCAAAACAGCCTGCAGTTCACCTTCCATTTGAACTCAACCAGCTGGCCGGGGCTCCCTGCTCCCTCTTGCCCATTTGCCCTGCAACAACCAGTGAACTTGCACCTGAAGACAATTATTTGTTGTTTTGAGCACAGATGAGACCTCCCCACTGCTCCCAAGGAAAATGATTCTGCAGTCTTCACAGCACCCACTAAAAACCAGCCCAAAGCAGAAAGTAGGAGGTGTGAGGAAGCACCACATGCCCTCTCTGTCCCAGGGATGAGAAGCAGAAGTTTCCCACACCCTCACTCAGAGGCAGGGCTGCTTCCCCTGCATGTGTTCTGAACCCAGGCACCTTCCTCCCCACACATTCTGCTCTGAAGCCTCTGCAATGTTCCTCTACTTGTGCTCAGCACTGAAAACATTTGGAGTCTTGGAAGGGAAGCAACACCAGCTGATAAAGGCAGGGCCAGCTCAGTGACAAAGGCAACACACTCATTCCCATTTGAATTTGAAGTAGTTTGTTATTTCCACTTTACAGATGAAGGAAATAAACCCAGCGCTCAAGTTCATGCAGCAACTGAAGGGAAGAAGTGAAAACAGGGCCGGGAACTCCAAATTCCCAATCCCAAACAGACAGCTCCTCTCCTCCCACTTCAAACACATGATTTATCTGACTCTCTACTTACCGCTGGGAACCATTAAATCAATTTTGTTGCAAAAATCGGAGTAGCAGCAGTGAGTATTACGCAGATCCTCTGAACTCAGACAATAGAAGGGTTTCCCAGCAGGAATCAGTTTTGCCTCAGGAATGCAGGTCCGAACGTGGTGCTTGACACCATCCAGGTTGAAGACCGAGACCATGCAGGCGCCGTCCGTCTCACACGTGGAGTTGGCTTGTTTGCAGTCAGAGCACAGACATGTCAAAGCTGGAATCAAAACAAGATCAACTCCTTAAAACCTACGGAGAGCAAAAGCTCAAATGAGAGGAAACCTTTTTTAAATTCAACATTTCAGAAGGGCCGTTCTCAAGCTCTGGAAGAACCGGCTCTGCCAACAGCACAAGTCATACTCAGTGTTCCAGACCTGCAAGAATCCAATTTTGGTGTGAAGCAGACAGTGGAGGCAGAGGAGCCTTTCCAGGAGGTGCCTGTCCAGGCAGCCCTTTGCCTGCTCCTGTTGCAATCCCGACCAGCCATGACCCAAGTCATGCCTGCAAACCGGGCGAGATCCGACCAAGATCCACTCCCAGCCCAACCTTGGGTCAGACTCAGCCCAAAGCCAGCAGTGACTCAAAGGGACTGACCTGATTCCACCTGGGCTGACTGTCCAGATCCCTGGAGCTGCCTAATCTGGGCTGCCAAGGGACGACCACCCCGGCTCAGGGACACAAGGAGCAGCTGGGAGATGCCAAACCCAACCCAATCCCAACTGACTGCACGAGCCAAGCGTGCTACACCCAGCTAGATCAGCCACTTCTTTAATAACTGCTTTCCTGATCTCAGACACTACCTTGGGTCAAATAAATTCCTGGCTTTTTGCCTGCTCTCCACGAAGATTATTTGGATAAAGAGAAGGAGAAACTCTGAGGCAGATTCCCACATTTTTCCACCTCCCAGCTGTCATTGTACTTTTCTCAAGCTGCCTGAAAAACTGTAAGCAAATCCCCGGGCCTTGCCATCCTTGGGAACAAAGAGGAATCCAACAATGTCAAGAAGAAGGGTGGGGCTTGTTTAGCAGCACGCGGAGTTTTCACCAGCTTTCATCAGCTCTCCCAGCCTTCCCAGAGGGAATCCAAAACATGTCCTTACCCGCTGCAGAAATGGGCTTTCAGGTAGGGAGGGTGTTAAGAAGTGCCACAGTTAACTCTGCCCAGGCTGAGCTAAATCCACTCAGTGTAAAGTCACACACAAAGTCACCCTCAACATTGTGTGTGGGGCCATATTTCCCTAAGCTTAATGAAAAACAAGCTGGTCCTGATTTACTCAGGGTTCATTTAGGAGGAAGACACCCATTAGCCCTTATCCCAGAGACCTGGGTAAATCAATCAGGGTAATTGCATTACTATTCACTTAATTCTCTCTGGACGCTGCTCCTCCTTTTCCAGCTGTTGTTGTGAGCTCTTTCAGACAGGCTGAGTGTGGGTGCTGGTTAGTTTGGAATCAATAGATTCAAAACTGCAGTGCAAAGCCAGCGACGAGAATGTCTGGAGCTGTGTCAGGGAGGTTCAGGCTGGAGATCAGGGAAAGGTTTTCCCCCCCCAGAGGGTGCTGGGCACTGCCCAGGCTCCCCAGGGAATGGGCACGGCCCCGAGGCTGCCCGAGCTGCTCCAGAAATGCACAGGGTGGGATTTTGGGGTGTTTGTGCAGGACGAGGGGTTGGACTGGATGATCCTGGTGGGCTCTTTCCAACTCAGGACATTTCATGATTCTGTAGCTCTGTGATTAAAAGCTGAAGAGCTGTTGAATGAGACACCTTTAAAAAGCATCACGAGCAAATGAAGCTCATTAGCAGGTGCTCAGCACAGAGCAGTGAAAAGGGACACGGGACCGAAAAACAGACAGGGAAGACTCTCAGACTGATCTGTGTTGAGAAGGATGGAGAACATCCACAGATTCTGAAGATTTTGAGAGGAAATGTTATAATGAAAGGAAAAAACCCTTCCACTAACATTCACTTCCAGCAGCTCCAAGATCAGTGTTTTCCCATGGTCAGACAATTCTGAAAAATACATACACTTGAGGGAACAAAAGTTGGTGATATAGGAGATTTTATGAAAATGTGAGATGGCAAAGAGCACCCAGGGCACATTCCTGCCTTCATGTCTACTTAAAAGGAAATGGTCTTTTAAAGCATCTCCCTTATTACTTATCAAAAGCTCGAGGTACAAATTAAAAACATTTAACCCACACACATTTCACTGTGTAGGTTCTTTTCAGTTTGATTTAGATACAACAAAACTGAACTTTGTTCCTGTTAGACTCATTTTTGAGGTCTCAATCCCAAGATTTAGGCTGTGGCAGTTTTGCTTCCAGAAGCTACAAAGCAAACAAAGCACTTCAGTGCACTAATAAAACTGGTTTTGTAAACTTCTGAGTGAAGTATCTGGTCTGAAACTGAGCATGCCTTTGAGAGGGAAAGCAGAGAAGCAGGTTGGTGTCTGCTCAGTCTCATTTGTAGGATTAAAAACAAAAAAACAACAAAAAAAAATCAGTTTACCTGCAAGGTATGATACCAGAACCCCAGCTCAGAGACAGAGCCAGATCCTTATCTGTTATATGGAAAAAGCCAAAATTTCCTGCTAAGGAGGGGGATGCCCCACGGCTTCACCTGCCCCCCCTCTGAGACAATTGCTCTTTTTAAATTTTAATTCTTATGTTAACACCTCAAAAATCCTCTCGGTAGGAGAGCAGCTGGAACAAAGAGAACGAAGAGAACAAAGAGAACGAAGAAGAGCCTTCAGCACATGACTGTCCTCCTCTCCACCTCTCATCAGAGACCCTTGAAGGGCTTTCCAGGTATTTCCAGGTATTATTCCAGAACCTGCAGGCTGCAGGCAGGAACTCTCCAATTTTCTGTGTATGCCAGGGAGGAAAGGCCTGTCTGCACCGGGGCTCACTGGGAAGCTCCTGGCAAAGAAGAGAATTACAGAGCAGCTCATGCAGGTCCAGTAACTCCAGTTTGGTTAACCAGAAAGGCAAATTCTTCTATCAGAAACTTATGAGAAGCCATTAAAAAAAAAAAAAAAAAAAAAAAAGCAGGTGTTGTTTGCCCTTGGGTGGGGGACAGAAGGTGGACAAGGAAGCAGAGCCCCCCACTGGTATCTCCTGGGCGCCCTCGGGAGCAGCCGGGGCAAAGCAGGAGACAGGAGTGGATAAAAGGATTTCTCATGCCAATAGCATTCTTTTTCCTTGGGGAAGAAAAGCTCCTATTGAGCCAAACATATAATCTACTTAATAAAAGAAACTGCCTGGGCTGAAGGAAATAGATGGGGTGAAGGGAAACAAAGAGCAGCTGCCAGAGCTGTTCCCCCCTCGCAGAGTGCCCGGGGATGCGTCTGCGTGGAAGGTGTGAGCAGAGCTGGAGCTGGAGCTCGATCTGCTCCCCACACCGACACCCAGAGCCCAGCCCAGCCCTGCACAGACACTGCCTGAACAAGCCCAGTTTAGCTGCAGATCCTGGGCACGAAGCTTTGTTCTCGCTGGAGACATGGAGCAGGTTGGAGCAAACCTTGCTGGGATTTGATCCGAGGCCAGGCCTCGCTGCTCTTCCCCAAAACCTGAGAGGTCACTCAGCACTGCCAATAAACAAACTCTCCCTCCATCCTCGACTATCCCAGCCCAGGACTGGACTCCTTCGAGCCCAAGAGCTGCTTTTGCTCCCCACGAGGTCCCTGGGTGACAGCCCCAACCCAGGGCACAGGGGCATCCACATCCCCCTGCATCAACCACAGAAAAGAGGAAAACAGGGGCTGGCTCTCTCCCTCCAAATCGCCCCATTAAAAGCAACCAAAATGGATCCAAACAAACAGATGGGGGGGCTGTAGATTGGAGCTCTGTGCTCCAGGGAGACTCAAACACTGAGCTCTGACAGGCAAAGAATATTTCTCCTCCTTTCCCAGCAACTCTCCGAGCTCATTTTGCACGTATTTATTCTCACACGGAGTTGCATGTGTCAAGATGTCTCTGCAGCTAGACAGGGGAAAGTTTCACAGCAGAATCTCATGCAATGGTGTTAACCACCTTTTGGAATACATTTTCCAGCATCTCCCGAAGCTGTGCCTAAGAAAGATGCCATTTTCTCAGGGCTGAACTCTACCTGATCAATATGTATGAGGATAATTAACCTGAAGATGATCATTGGTAAAATTGCCAATAACCACCCACGTATTTACCAGATAAACAGATTTTAGCAGGGATTGTAACTGCTGTTCTTTTTCAACAGTTTGAATCGAGGCTGGAAGAATGATTCCCCTGACTTTGAGCCTTTCCAAGGCTCTGGAAAGGGAACTGCAGTTGATTGTGTTTTTGTGCAGCACCAAACTTAATGAGCCCCACTCTGGGAGCACCAGTTTCATGCTACAGTAGCATAATGTTAGCAACAGAAATGGGGAACAATTGGCTTTGTAGCTCTGCTGCTTCTTTGGATGCTTTAATGAAGAGGGACATGTGTAAACATGCTTGGAAGAAAGAAATACCTGTCAGTGTCTGGCTCTGTGCTGTGCCAAAATAAAGAGCAACCTGTATCACACAGGGTTAGGAATAATATCCATTCCCTTGTGCTGAGGGAGCAGAGGTGTGTCCAGGAGTCCCCGCGTGCTCCTTGTTCAGCTGGGTCAAGGAACAGAGCTCCAAGGAAACAAGCAGCTCCCTTTCCTGAAGGCAATGATGAGGGGACACTGAGCCATCTGATGAAGGCTTGAAAGAAACAAGATTTACTTTCCTTTCTACTATCATGGAATCCTGGAATGCCTTGGGTTGGGAGGGACCTTAAAGCTCATCTTGTTCCACCTCCCCTGCCATGGGCAGGGACACCTCCCACTGCCCCAGGCTGCTCCAAGCCCTGTCCAGCCTGGCCTGGGACCCTTCCAGGGATCCAGGGGCAGGCACAGCTTCTCTGGGCACCCTGTGCCAGGGCCTCCCCACCCTCACAGGGAGAAATTCCTTCCCAATATCCCACCTATCCCTGCCCTCTGGCAATGGGAAGCCTTTCCCTCTTGTCCCAGCATTCCAGGCCCTTGTAAAGAGTCCCTCTCCCTCTTTCTTGCAGACTCCCTTCAAGTACTGAAAGGCCACAATCAGGTCACCCCAAAACTTCTCCATACTGGACAATCCATCCAAATTCTCCCATCCTTTCCTTCCAGGAGAGGTTCTCCATCCCTCTGATCATCCTGATGGCCCTTCACACTCATTCACCTCCACTGCTGTGCTGCTTGGTGTCCACACCTGGGATCCCTCCACCCCTTGCTGGGATACATTCGAGTCCAAAGTGACTCCTCTGGTGTCCCCTCCAAGCCCCCAGAGCCAGCTCACCTGCACCCACTGCCTCCAAAATCAAATGTTAGGCCAGTTCTGGATGCTGTCACTGCCCATTTCCTTGCTAAGGAGCTGCAGAAACAAGCACGGATCTTCCCTTCCATAGACACAGCACCTCGAGCACCTTCCCTACATCTCATTTCCCCTTCATTTTCTCCTCCTATTTTGCATCAAAATTCTCTCTTTTGCTTCTTGCTGGTGCTTACGGTATCTACTGACCCACTGCTGCTACACGAAATGGAGTTAAAATTAGCTGCAAAGCACTATGAAAAACAAGGCACTTTAAAGCAAGTCATCCAGAAACTAAACATTATCCTGGGATATTTCAAGTTGCAAATAAGAGTCTCAACTTCTTTGAGCTGGCTGCAGTCCCCTGGCACAGGCTGGACCTGACGTGAAGGCAGCACGGCTGACTAGAAAACATACGAAATGGAAAAAAAAAAAAAAGAAAAGAGGCAGGAAAAATGTGCCTTTAAAGTGCAGAACTTTCCCTGCATCTACTCAAGGAACACAAAAAGCTTCTAGATGAATTGTAAATAAGGAACTGACAGGAGTCTCATCATTAAGAGGTTAATTAGAAGAAGCCTTGATGTTTCTGCTGTTGCTCTTCCACCCAGAACACAGACCCAGGGCTCTCCATTCCCTCTTTGGGCTCTGGTCTGACATCTATTTTGTGTTTTAAAACACCTATTTTGTGTTTTAACTTGTCAGGAAACCAGTTTAGGAGCCAATAGACCACATCCACTGGTGCTGGGGAAGAACATCCAGCACACCTGATGCCCGGGTTTATCAAGGTTCCAAAACTTCAGACCCATCCTGGCTTCTCTCAGGCAATTGGCTTTTCCAGAGTGGAAATGCATTGTTTAACATGTGGTCTGCATTCCCACATCCAGCAATCCACAGCTACTTCCACACAAAAGGCAGCAAGACTCTATGAAGGGGATTTAAAGTGCAGGGAAGGCTCTTTTTTAGCAGAAAAGAAATAAATAGGGGTGCACAAGAGAAGCACAGGGAAGCTGAGAGCCAGGGGCTTAAAGGAGGACAGAGGAGTTCCCACCCAGCATTTCATCCCTGTGAAACCCTCACGGAGAAGCAATTCCTGCCTGCTCTGCTCAGGGCAGGACACATTCCCCCTGGTCACCACCCAGTGAACTTTGGTTGCTGCTAAGAGAACTGACGTTTGACTCCACTCCTTTCGCAAGAGCCATTTCCGGAGCATCCACTCCTGGCAGCGTATCCAGGGGAAAGAAAAAAAAAAAAACAACCCAAGCTGTCTGGCCAAGGAGCTGCACGAGTTCAAGAATGCTTGTTGGACACTGTTTTTAATTTCCAGTTAGAGAAAGGCTTTCTTGGAAAGTTGTAGGATATAACTTACAGAGTTTGCCTAATTTAACTGGGTAAATATTAGAAGCAGGTGTTAATAATAAAATCTGCTGTCCCAAAATTATTCCCCAGGGTGGGTTTTGGATTTATTTTAAGCAAAGCCGACCTGCAACACACCTTTGTAAAGGAGCCTTGATTATTTTTTTTTTATTTTTTTTGCAGGAAGGGGCTGGAGGAATGTTGTCTGCACTGTTTTCTGACAGCAGAGGTTCCTGGCTCCCCAGCACTGCAGAAATTCAGATGTTTTTCCAGCATTTCCCGAAATAAGCAGCTGTTAAATGTCCGGAATGAAGCACAATAGCCAGGGCAGCCCCGGCATACCAAACGTGCATCATGGCTGCTGGAGCAGAGAACAATTCCCAGGGTGATTCCCTGCCATCCTGCACCTCATTCCAGGAGTGCAACTCCCTCAAACCCAGGCTGAGCTCACACCTTGTACTGAATAAAACCCTTCAGCACACACTGAGCGGAAACAATAGCCACTCATAGAGCCCAAAATCAAAGGCACCGCGAGCCGCCAAGTTTCTAAGGGATTTGTACAGTCAATTGGTCCTTTCCTGTTTATTAATTACGATTTTTTTTTTTAATAAACACCAGCTTTTACCTAAGTGAAAGCCTGAGAGCAGCCATGCCGCGAGTCTCATCTGATCCTGCTCTGCCAGTTATCACAGGGGAGCTGAAACACCCTTGTAAGGCTGGGTTTTACCTGAGGTTACACCAAAACACAGCTACTCTCCTTCCAAAAAGCACATTTCTATTCCCAAATTCCCAGAACTCACGGGTAAACCCTCACCTGCTGCCCAGGTGAGGTTTGAAGCCATTTTCTGTGCTCTAACAAGCCCAGATCCGCACACATACACACACAGTTATTACCCTCCGACGGTCAGGTGGGAATGCAGAACACAAACGGTGAGAGGCTGGGGAGGAGAAAAATATTCCACAGTGGAACCTGTCAGAACAGGTATCTCAGTTACACAACAGTGATCACCCCGATAGCCACAGACTGGACTGCACTGGGAATCCTCAGACACGGAGGCAGTGACTGTCCTCTGCCCCTGAGACCAGAACTCTGGGGAAAATTGATCCCAAACCAAATTTCTTCCTAAAATTGGAGCTGAGATCCGCTGCTTGCCCCAAGCCTGGAGCAGAGGCCTCCTGCTCCTCCCCAACCCAGAGCTGAGACCCCTCACTCCCCAGCCGAACCAGGTAAAGGAAACGGATCAACACGGAACAAACAACTAACACAAAGAGTTTTTCCTCCCTCACCTCCCTCCAAACAAATATTTACAGTTGTTCCAGAAGCTCAGGGTATGGAAAGGTTTCCTTAAAAGCCCAAACCGCAGATTGCAGAGGGCTGGATGTTGCAGACACACTGCCAGCTCTGGGGCACCGGGGGCTGCCAAGATCAACCCCAGCATGGGCCACAGGACAGTGGGAAAAGGCCACAAACTCCAGAAGTCCCGTGACAACGGTGGCACTTCCCACCATGGGCTGATCCACGCCTCCGTGACAAGCCCAGAAAACACCTCTGAGAACACCGAGTCCATCCTCTGTGAAAAGCCCATAAATCCCAATTTCCATCGTTATCCCCCGAAATCAGGCTGAAGGCTCCCAGATCTCCTCCCAAGGTGAGCACAGAGAGCTCTGCTCTTCAGAGCACCCCCAGGCACTGGGAGCCAACCCCCAGCCCCAATTGCTGCTGCCTCTCCCCATCCCCTCTGTGGGGGAAAGCGACTGCCCCAAAGCAGCTCCGGTTCACACAAACCACGCACCCCTGTGAGCCCCCCGGCCAAGCTGGAACCCCCCAGACCCCCAACACGCATCCTTGATGCCTTCAGAGTCCCCCCGCTGCTTCCAGGACCCCTGACCCCACGGATGCCACCCCCAAATCCTTCGCTTCACCCTGAAACATCCATCCACCCCCTGTGTCCACGCCCGAAATCCCTCAGGGGCCTCCTCACAGCCCCGGGGGCACCTCTAGGCCGCTCCAACCCTGCCGCCTCCCCCACCCCACGGTCCCCCCACCCCCAGTCCTTCTCGCAACCCTGAAACACCCACCCCTGCCTCCCCGCCCCCAAACTCCTCAGGGCCTCCTCACACCCCCAGCTCCCCCCTCACCCCCTTTTCCCCCCCCCAAGCCTGGCTAAAATCTCCCCTCGGCCTCATCGCCCACCCCATGGCCGCCCCCAGCCCCAGGCCCGGGCAGGCCCTGGCCGTTCCCCACCGCTGCCCTCAGCCCTTCAGCATCGCCTCACCGCCGCTTCCCCCCATCGTCCCCCGCTCCCCCTCGCGACCCCTCCCCGGTCCTCCCCATTCCCCTCACGGCGGGGGCGGGGGCGCCGCCATGTTATGCCCGGTGCGGGCCGGGTCCGGCGCCGCCGCTCACTCACCGCGGGCCCCGCCGAGCGGCCCGGCCAGAAGCAGGAGCAGGACGAGCAGGAGGGCGGCGGGGGGCGGTGGGGAGCGGCGGGCGGCGGGAGGAGCCGGAGGGGAGCGGGGGGCCCGGGCGGCCATGGCGGGGACGCGCCGCGGCCTCGGAGCGGAGCGGCCGCAGCGCCGGCGGGGAGGGGGAGCGGGGGCGGGGTCAGGGGCGGGGCCAATGGGCGGGGAGGGGCGGGGCAAAGGGGCGGGGCGGGGCGAGCCCGCGCGTGCGCACACGGGACGGGAGGGACGGCGGGGTGGGGGGGGAGTTAATGGATGAGATAAATGAGTGATAATTGTGAAATATGTGCGTGATAAATGTGTGTGATAGCTGTGTGATACATGTGAGATAAGTGTGTGATAAATGTGTGTGATAGCTGTGTGATACATGTGAGATAACTGTGTGATGTGGGTGAGAAAGGTGTATGATAAATGTGTGATAAATGTGGGATAGGTGTGTGATATGGGTGAGATAAATGTATGATATAGGTGTGATAATGTGTTGTGTGTGTGATATGGGTGTGATAAATGTGTGATAGGTGTGTGATATAGGTGAGATAGGTGTATGATAACGTGAGATGTGTGTGAAATGTGTGGAATATGTGTGTGATAGGTGTGTGATAAATGTGAGATATGTGTATGATAGTTGTGTGATGAGTGTATGATTTTTGTGTGTGTGATATGTGTGCACACATGATGAGCGTGTCCAAGCCTCCCTGATCCATGTTTTTGAGTGTGACTTTTGTATTTTCAATCACACGTGCTGTAAACACGCATGGCATGTGTGTATGCTCTCGTGGCATGCGTGTGGCATCTGTGCTGTGTTTGTGCAAGCACGTATGATGTGTGTTCATGTGTTCAAGATTGACTTGTGCATCCTCAGGCCTCTGTGGTGTGTGTGTGTGATGTGTGTGTGCATCACGGGCAGTGTGTGGTCATACATGCATGATCTGTGTGTTCAGGCCCTGTTTAATGTGTGCACAGTGTGTGATGTGTGTGTGCAAACATTCATGACACGTGTTTAAGTGCACATGGGCCATGAGTTTGGGCATGATTTGTGTGTGCAAGCATGATTTGTGTGTGTGCTTGATGTGAGAGTGTGCGTGTGTGATCTTCTTGGGGCAGGAGGGACTGAGCCAGCCTGGGCTGGGCACCCAAGACTAGAGCTGGGCACTCCAAACCCCGGGTGGGGCATCCCAAACCACAGGCTGAGCATCCCAAACCCCAGATAAGGCACCCCAGCCCGGGGCTGGGCATCCCAAACCACAGGTAGGGCACCCCAACCCCGGGGCTGGGCACCCCAAACCCTGGGCAGGGCACCCCAAACCCTGGGCAGGGCACCCCAAGCCCCAGGCTGAGCACTCCAAGCCCGGATCAAGGCACCCAAGACCCCCCATGACCTCATGCCCTGCCCAGAACCAGCAGCTGCTCTTTGCTGCCCAGTTCCTTCCAGTGTCTAACTGGGCACAGACCAGCTGAGATGTGCTGAGAACACTTTGGAGCTGAACCCCCTGAATGTTATCCAGCTCTGCTTCCATCCTGGGAGCTTTGGCTCTGCAAAACCCTCAGAGCTGGAGGACTGGTGCCCCCTGGAGCACCCACAGCCTCTCATGGGCGCAGGGAGAGGGTTGGCACGAGGCTGGAGCCGGGTTTATTATGGGATCCAACGGTGCTGCTGGAGACGTGGAGGTGAAGCCATGAACTGAACCATGCAGGAACATCCAGGCCCATCCTGCCGTGGTGCCCGGGGCCCAGCATGGGAGGTTCGGCAGCTCTTAGGTGATAAAATAGCTTTACACTTTATTAAATATATTAAATCTTAATAATTAAATAGTTATGTGGCAAAGCTGGTTCTGCTGAACGTCCCATCCTGGTCATGTCCAAACATCTCCAAGCACGGGGTGGATTTTGGGATGGTGGGGAGCAACGTGGATGAAGCCAGCTGAGCCAAAACACCTCAGAAAACTCCAAAATATTGGCAAAGACCCAAAAGGGCACTTCTTTGTCAAGGGAGATGCTGGCTGCCTGGCAAGGAAGAATCCCCATGGGACCCCCATCCTGGCATATGGGATGTTCAGGCCATGCTGGACGCTCCTCATTTTTGGGATCCCCAAAATGCAGGGTGCAGATCTGGCCTGGCCGGGGGGATGCTGCCCTTGGACCATCCTTTCCCAGCGAAACCCGTCCCTCCTTTAGCGAGAGGTGCTCCGGGCACCGCGGCTCTGCCGGGGAATTCCTGCCGCTGCCAGCGCCGGGCGGGTCTGGGCAGCTCCTCCGACGATGGTGCCGGGCTGGGTGGGTGCCCCGAGGGCCGGGGGTGCAGCACTGGGTGGTTCTGCCATGGGTGCCCCGAGGGCCGGGGGTGCAGCACTGGGTGGTTCTGCCATGGGTGCCCCGAGGGCTGGGGGTGCAGCACTGGGTGGTTCTGCCATGGGTGCCCCTCGCCGTGGCATCCAGGACTCGGGGTGGGCGAGCAGCTGCCATCGAGACGCGCCGGTGTCGGGTGACGGATCCAGGGGATATTTTTATGGCTGGGTGGAAGATTCTTCCTTTGGTGGCTTTTTTTGTTGTTGTTGTTGTTTGTTTGGTTTTTTTTCTATTTTTTCCGTGCTTGCAAATTCAGCCGGCTCGAAGGAGGGGTGGGAGAGGCAGGAGCTGTGAGTAAATCCCCTCTGTGAC